>NW_027189145.1:0-188007 GCF_040958095.1 Procambarus clarkii
TGAATTTTCAGTCTATGGGTATTAATTCATATATATACATAAAAATGATGCAAACACATAATTGATTAGATAATAACCTTAAATACTTCATTTTCAATCATCTATTATTTCTCGTTAAAATACTGAGTAAGATATAGAAAAGGGAGAAGTTCGGTTTTTATTGCATATATCGAACGTTTCAGCCGGATTAGAGCGGTTTTACGTGTACATCTTCCCTCGGTAATGTAAACGGAAAATCAAGAACATTTTAGTTAATTCTAATGAAAACACATTGTTTTTGTTATCATTTGTATTGGAACAACATTGTCATATGTCTTTTCTTGGATCTAAATAATACGAAACCTCGCTCTATGATTTGAGTGAAATCTCAAATATGGTTAATAGTGACTTTTTTCACGTTTTTCATGTAGTTTGATACTACGTAAATATATTCATTTTTACCATATTTCGATTCTATTTCATGTAGTATCACGATATGTGATTTGGCCTTCAAATCTCAGAATTTCGCATAATTGCATTTTAAGGAAGTTTTCTTGCATTTTGTTTTCGTACGAAAAATCATCGAATTTAGCAATATTTTGACGTTTATCATCCCCTTTTCCTTTATGTGATTTAAACAAAATATCATCGAATTAGGCAATATTTTGCCGTTTTTCCACGTTTTTCTGAATTTTCAGTCTATGGGTATTAATTCATATATATACGATAAAAATGATGCAAACACATAATTGATTAGATAATACCTTAATACTTCATTTTCAATCATCTATTTATTTCTCGTTAAAATACTGAGTAAGATATTGAAAAGGGAGAAGTTCGGTTTTTATTGCATATATCGACGTTTTAGCCGGATTAGAGCGGTTTACGTGTACATCTTCCCTCGGTAATATAAACGGAAAATCAGGAACATTTTAGTTAATTCAATGAAAACACATTGTTTTTTATCATTTGTATTGGAAACAACATTGTCATATGTCTTTTTCTTGGATCTAATAATACGAACTCGCTCTATGATTTGAAGTAAATCCTCAAATATGGTTAAATAGTGACTTTTTTCACGTTTTTCATGTAGTTTGATACGTAATATATTCATTTTTACCAATATTTCGATTCTATTTCATGTAGTATCACGATATGATTTGGCCTTCAAATCTCAGAATTTCGCATAATATTGCATTTTAAGCAAGTTTTCTTGCATTTTGTTTTCGTACGAAAAATCATCGAATTTAGCAATATTTTGGACGTTTTCATCCCCTTTTCCTTTATGTGATTTAAACAAAATATCAATTAGGCAATATTTTGCCGTTTTTTCCACGTTTACTGAATTTTCAGTTTATGCTATTAATTCATTATATATACGATAAAAATGATGCAAACACATAATAATTATGATTAATGATTAAAAGTAGATAATACCTTAAATACTTCATTTTCAATCAACTATTTATTTCTCGTTAAAATACTGGGTAAGATATGAAAAGGTGAGAAGATTCGGTTTTTTATTGCATATATCGACGTTTCAGCCGGATTAGAGCGGTTTTACGTGTACATCTTCCCTCGGTAATATAAACGGAAAATCAGGAACATTTTAGTTAATTCTAATGAAACACATTGTTTTTATCATTTGTATTGGAAACAACATTGTCATATGTCTTTTCTTGGATCTAAATAATACGAAACTCGCTCTATGATTTGAAGTAAATCTTAAATATGGTTAAATAGTGACTTTTTTCACGTTTTCATGTAGTTTGATACGACGTAATATATTCATTTTTACCAATATTTCGATTCTATTTCATGTAGTATCACGATATATGATTTGGCCTTCAATCTCAGAATTTCGCATAATATTGCATTTTAAGCAAGTTTTCTTGCATTTTGTTTCGTACGAAAAATCATCGAATTAGCAATATTTTGACGTTTATCATCCCCTTTTCCTTTATGTTTTAAACAAAATCACGAATTAGGCAATATTTTGCCGTTTTTCCACGTTTTTCTGAATTTTCAGTCTATGGGTATTAATTCATATATATACGATAAAATGATGCAAACACATAATTGATTAGATAATAACCTTAAATACTTCATTTTCAATCATCTATTTATTTCTCGTTAAAATACTGAGTAAGATATTGAAAGAGGAGAAGTCGGTTTTTATTGCATATATCGACGTTTCAGCCGGATTAGAGCGGTTTTACGTGTACATCTTCCCTCGGTAATATAAACGGAAAATCAGAACATTTTAGTTAATTCAAATGAAAACACATTGTTTTTTATCATTTGTATTGGAAACAACATTGTCATATGTCTTTTCTTGGATCTAATAATACGAAACTCGCTCTATGATTTGAAGGTAAATCTCAAATATGGTAAATAGTGACTTTTTTCACGTTTCATGTAGTTTGATATTGCGTAAATATATTCATTTTTACCAATATTTCGATACTATTTCATGTAGTATCACGATATATGATTTGGCCTTCAAATCTCAGAATTTCGCATAATATTGCATTTTAAGCAAGTTTTCTTGCATTTTGTTTCGTACGAAAAATCATCGAATTAGCAATATTTTGACGTTTATCATCCCCTTTTCCTTTATGTGATTTAAACAAAATATCATCGAATTAGGCAATATTTTGCCGTTTTTCCACATTTACGTGAATTTTCAGTTATTGCTATTAATTCATTATATACGATAAAAATGATGCAAACACATAATAATTATGATTATGATTAAAATGATTAGATATAACCTTAAATACTTCATTTTCAATCAACTATTTGTTTCTCGTTAAATACTGAGTAAGATACTGAAAAGGGAGAGATCGTTTTTATTGCATATATCGACGTTTCAGCCGGATTAGAGCGGTTTTACGTGTACATCTTCCCTCGGTAATATAAACGGAAAATCAGAACATTTTAGTTAATTCTAATGAAAACACATTGATTTTTATCATTTGTATTGAAACAACATTGTCATATGTCTTTTCTTGGATCTAAATAATACGAAACTCGCTCTATGATTTGAAGTGAAATCTTTAAATATGGTTAAATAGTGACTTTTTTCACGTTTTTCATGTAGTTTGATACGACGTAAATATGTTCATTTTTACCAATATTTCGATTCTATTTCATGTAGTATCACGATATTGTGATTTGGCCTTCAAATCTCAGAATTTCGCATAATATTGCATTTTAAGGAAGTTTTCTTGCATTTTGTTTCGTACGAAAAATCATCGAATTAGCATATTTTGACGTTTATCATCCCATCCCCTTTTCCTTTATGTGATTTAAACAAATATCAACGAATTATCAATATTTTGCCGTTTTTCCACGTTTTTCTGAATTTTCAGTCTATGGGTATTAATTCATATATATACGATAAAATGATGCAAACACATAATTGATTAGATAATAACCTTAAATACTTCATTTTTCAATCATCTATTTATTTCTCGTTAAAATACTGAGTAAGATATTGAAAAGAGGAGAAGTTCGGTTTTTATTGCATATATCGACGTTTTAAGCCGGATTAGAGCGGTTTTACGTGTACATCTTCCCTCGGTAATATAACGGAAAATCAGGAACATTTTAGTTAATTCAAATGAAAACACATTGTTTTTTATCATTTGTATTGGAAACAACATTGTCATATGTCTTTTCTTGGATCTAAATAATACGAAACCTCGCTCTATGATTTGAAGGTAAAATCCTCAAATATGGTAAAATAGTGACTTTTCACGTTAATCATGTAGTTTGATATTGCGTAAATATATTCTTTTTACCAATATTTCGATACTATTTCATAGTATCACGATATATGATTTGGCCTTCAAATCTCAGAATTTCGCATAATATTGCATTTTAAGCAAGTTTTCTTGCATTTTGTTTCGTACGAAAAATCATCGAATTTAGCAATATTTTGACGTTTATCATCCCCTTTTCCTTTATGTGATTTAAACAAAATATCATCGAATTAGGCAATATTTTGCCGTTTTTCCACATTTACGTGAATTTTCAGTTTATTGCTATTAATTCATTATATATACGATAAAAATGATGCAAACATATAATAATTATGATTAATGATTAAAATGATTAGATAATAACCTTAAATACTTCATTTTCAATCAACTATTTGTTTCTCGTTAAAATACTGAGTAAGATACTGAAAAGGTGAGAAGATCGGTTTTTATTGCATATATCGACGTTTCAGCCGGATTAGAGCGGTTTTACGTGTACATCTTCCCTCGGTAATATAAACGGAAAATCAGGAACATTTAGTTAATTCTAATGAAAACACATTGATTTTTATCATTTGTATTGGAAACAACATTGTCATATGTCTTTTCTTGGATCTAAATAATACGAAAGCTCGCTCTATGATTTGAAGTTTAAATCTTTTAAATATGGTTAAATAGTGACTTTTTTCACGTTTTTCATGTATTTTGATACGACGTAAATATATTCATTTTTACCAATATTTCGATTCTATTTCATGTAGTATCACGATATGTGATTTGGCCTTCAAATCTCAGAATTTCGCATAATATTGCATTTTAAGCAAGTTTTCTTGCATTTTGTTTCGTACGAAAAATCATCGAACTTAGCAATATTTTGACGTTTATCATCCCATTTTCCTTTATGTGATTTAAAACAAAATATCATCGAATTAGGCAATATTTTGCCGTTTTTCCACGTTTTTGTGAATTTTCAGTCTATGGGTATTAATTCATATATATACGATAAAATGATGCAAACACATAATTGATTAGATAATAACCTTAAATACTTCATTTTCAATCATCTATTTGTTTCTCGTTAAAATACTGAGTAAGATATAGAAAAGGGGAGAAGTTCGGTTTTTATTGCATATATCGACGTTTCAGCCGGTTAGAGCGGTTTTACGTGTACATCTTCCCTCGGTAATATAAACGGAAAATCAAGAACATTTAGTTAATTCTAATGAAAACACATTGTTTTTTGTATCATTTGTATTGGAAACAACATTGTCATATGTCTTTTCTTGGATCTAAATAATACGAAACCTCGCTCTATGATTTGGAGTGAAATCCTCAAATATGGTTAAATAGTGACTTTTTTTCACGTTTTTCATGTAGTTTGATACTACGTAATATATTCATTTTTACCAATATTTCGATTCTATTTCATGTAGTATCACGATATGTGATTTGGTCTTCAAATCTCAGAATTTCGCATAATATTGCATTTTAAGGAAGTTTTCTTGCATTTTGTTTCGTACGAAAAATCATCGAATTTAGCAATATTTTGACGTTTATCATCCCCTTTTCCTTTATGTGATTTAAACAAAATATCAACGAATTAGGCAATATTTTGCCGTTTTCCACGTTTTTCTGAATTTTCAGTCTATGGTATTAATTCATATATATACGATAAAAATGATGCAAACACATAATTGATTAGATAATAACCTTAAATACTTCATTTCAATCATCTATTTATTTCTCGTTAAAATACTGAGTAAGATATTGAAAAGAGGAGAAGTTCGGTTTTTATTGCATATATCGACGTTTTGCCGATTAGAGCGGTTTTACGTGTACATCTTCCCTCGGTAATATAAACGGAAAATCAGGAACATTTTAGTTATTCAATGAAAACACATTGTTTTTTATCATTTGTATTGGAAACAACATTGTCATATGTCTTTTCTTGGATCTAAATAATACGAAACCTCGCTCTATGATTTGAAGTAAAATCCTCAAATATGGTAAAATAGTGACTTTTTTCACGTTAATCATGTAGTTTGATATTGCGTAAATATATTCATTTTTACCAATATTTCGATACTATTTCATGTAGTATCACGATATATGATTTGGCCTTCAAATCTCAGAATTTCGCATAATATTGCATTTTAAGCAAGTTTTTCTTGCATTTTGTTTCGTACGAAAAATCATCGAATTTAGCAATATTTTGACGTTTATCATCCCCTTTTCCTTTATGTGATTTAAACAAAATATCATCGAATTAGGCAATATTTTGCCGTTTTTCCACATTTACGTGAATTTTCAGTTTATTGCTATTAATTCATTATATATGCGATAAAAATGATGCAAACACATATAATTATGATTAATGATTAAAATGATTAGATAATAACCTTAAATACTTCATTTTCAATCAACTATTTGTTTCTCGTTAAAATACTGAGTAAGATACTGAAAGGGGAGAAGATCGGTTTTTATTGCATATATCGACGTTTCAGCCGGATTAGAGCGGTTTTACGTGTACATCTTCCCTCGGTAATATAACGGAAAATCAGAACATTTTAGTTAATTCTAATGAAAACACATTGATTTTTATCATTTGTATTGGAAACAACATTGTCATATGTCTTTTCTTGGATCTAAATAATACGAAAGCTCGCTCTATGATTTGAAGTTTAAATCTTTAAATATGGTTAAATAGTGACTTTTTTCACGTTTTTCATGTAGTTTGATACTACGTAAATATATTCATTTTTACCAATATTTCGATTCTATTTCATGTAGTATCACGATATGTGATTTGGCCTTCAAATCTCAGAATTTCGCATAATATTGCATTTTAAGCAAGTTTTCTTGCATTTTGTTTCGTACGAAAAATCATCGAATTAGCAATATTTTGACGTTTATCATCCCCTTTTCCTTTATGTGATTTAAACAAAATATCATCGAATTAGGCAATATTTTGCCGTTTTTCCACGTTTTTTGAATTTTCAGTCTATGGGTATTAATTCATATATATACGATAAAAATGATGCAAACACATAATTGATTAGATAATAACCTTAAATACTTCATTTTCAATCATCTATTTGTTTCTCGTTAAAATACTGAGTAAGATATTGAAAAGGGAGAAGTTCGGTTTTTATTGCATATATCGACGTTTCAGCCGGATTAGAGCGGTTTTACGTGTACATCTTCCCTCGGTATATAAACGGAAAATCAAGAACATTTTAGTTAATTCTAATGAAAACACATTGTTTTTGTATCATTTGTATTGGAAACAACATTGTCATATGTCTTTTCTTGGATCTAAATAATACGAAACCTCGCTCTATGATTTGAAGTGAAATCCTCAAATATGGTAAATAGTGACTTTTTCACGTTTCATGTAGTTTGATACTACGTAAATATATTCATTTTTACCAATATTTCGATACTATTTCATGTAGTATCACGATATTGTGATTTGGTCCTTCAAATCTCAGAATTTCGCATAATATTGCATTTTAAGCAAGTTTTCTTGCATTTTGTTTCGTACGAAAAATCATCGAATTTAGCAATTTTGACGTTTATCATCCCCTTTTCCTTTATGTGATTTAAACAAAATATCAACGAATTAGGCAATATTTTGCCGTTTTTCACACGTTTTTTCTGAATTTTCAGTCTATGGGTATTAATTCATATATATACGATAAAAATGATGCAAACACATAATTGATTAGATAATAACCTTAAATACTTCATTTTCAATCATCTATTATTTCTCGTTAAAATACTGAGTAAGATATGAAAAGGAGAAGTTCGGTTTTTATTGCATATATCGACGTTTCAGCCGGATTAGAGCGGTTTTACGTGTACATCTTCCTCGGTAATATAAACGGAAAATCAGGAACATTTTAGTTAATTCAATGAAAACACATTGTTTTTTATCATTTGTATTGGAAACAACATTGTCATATGTCTTTCTTGGATCTAAATAATACGAAACCTCGCTCTATGATTTGAAGGTAAATCTCAAATATGGTAAATAGTGACTTTTTTCACGTTTCATGTAGTTTGATATTGCGTAAATATATTCATTTTTACCAATATTTCGATTCTATTTCATGTAGTATCACGATATATGTGATTTGGCCTTCAAATCTCAGAATTTCGCATAATATTGCATTTTAAGCAAGTTTTCTTGCATTTTGTTTCGTACGAAAAATCATCGAATTTAGCAATATTTTGACGTTTATCATCCCCTTTTCCTTTATGTGATTTAAACAAAATATCGAATTAGGCAATATTTTGCCGTTTTTCCACGTTTTTCTGAATTTTCAGTCTATGGGTATTAATTCATATATATACGATAAAAATGATGCAAACACATAATGATTAGATTAATATACCTTAAATACTTCATTTTCAATCATCTATTTTTTCTCGTTAAAATACTGAGTAAGATATGAAAAGGGAGAAGTTCGGTTTTTATTGCATATATCGACGTTTCAGCCGGATTAGAGCGGTTTTACGTGTACATCTTCCCTCGGTAATATAAACGGAAAATCAGGAACATTTTAGTTAATTCTAATGAAAACACATTGTTTTTATCATTTGTATTGGAAACACATTGTCATATGTCTTTTCTTGGATCTAAATAATACGAAACCTCGCTCTATGATTTGAAGTAAATCCTCAAATATGGTTAAATAGTGACTTTTTTCACGTTTTTCATGTAGTTTGATACGACGTAAATATATTCATTTTTACCAATATTTCGATTCTATTTCATGTAGTATCACGATATGTGATTTGGCCTTCAAATCTCAGAATTTCGCATAATATTGCATTTTAAGCAAGTTTTCTTGCATTTTGTTTCGTACGAAAAATCATCGAATTTAGCAATATTTTGACGTTTATCATCCCCTTTTCCTTTATGTGATTTAAACAAAATATCATCGAATTAGGCAATATTTTGCCGTTTTTCCACGTTTTTGAATTTTCAGTCTATGGGTATTAATTCATATATATACGATAAAAATGATGCAAACACATAATTGATTAGATAATAACCTTAAATACTTCATTTTCAATCATCTATTTTTTCTCGTTAAAATACTGAGTAAGATATAGAAAAGGGAGAAGTTCGGTTTTTTTGCATATATCGACGTTTCAGCCGGGTTAGAGCGGTTTTACGTGTACATCTTCCCTCGGTAATATAAACGGAAAATCAAGAACATTTTAGTTAATTCTAATGAAAACACATTGTTTTTGTATCATTTGTATTGGAAACAACATTGTCATATGTCTTTTCTTGGATCTAAATAATACGAAACTCGCTCTATGATTTGGAAGTGAAATCTCAAATATGGTTAAATAGTGACTTTTTTCACGTTTTCATGTAGTTTGATACTACGTAAATATATTCATTTTTACCAATATTTCGATTCTATTTCATGTAGTATCACGATATGTGATTTGGTCTTCAAATCTCAGAATTTCGCATAATATTGCATTTTAAGGAAGTTTTCTTGCATTTTGTTTCGTACGAAAAATCATCGAATTTAGCAATATTTTGACGTTTATCATCCCCTTTTCCTTTATGTGATTTAAACAAAATATCAACGAATTAGGCAATATTTTGCCGTTTTTCCACGTTTTTCTGAATTTTCAGTCTATGGGTATTAATTCATATATATACGATAAAAATGATGCAAACACATAATTGATTAGATAATAACCTTAAATACTTCATTTTCAATCATCTATTTATTTCTCGTTAAAATACTGAGTAAGATATAGAAAAGGGAGAAGTTCGGTTTTTATTGCATATATCGACGTTTCAGCCGGTTAGAGCGGTTTTACGTGTACATCTTCCCTCGGTAATATAAACGGAAAATCAAGAACATTTTAGTTAATTCTAATGAAAACACATTGTTTTTGTATCATTTGTATTGGAAACAACATTGTCATATGTCTTTTCTTGGATCTAAATAATACGAAACCTCGCTCTATGATTTGGAGTGAAATCTCAAATATGGTTAAATAGTGACTTTTTTTCACGTTTTTCATGTAGTTTGATACTACGTAAATATATTCATTTTTACCAATATTTCGATTCTATTTCATGTAGTATCACGATATGTGATTTGGCCTTCAAATCTCAGAATTTCGCATAATATTGCATTTTAAGCAAGTTTTCTTGCATTTTGTTTTCGTACGAAAAATCATCGAACTTTAGCAATATTTTGACGTTTATCATCCCCTTTTCCTTTATGTGATTTAAAACAAAATATCAACGAATTAGGCAATATTTTGCCGTTTTTCCACGTTTTTCTGAATTTTCAGTCTATGGGTATTAATTCATATATACGATAAAAATGATGCAAACACATAATTGATTAGATAATAACCTTAAATACTTCATTTTCAATCATCTATTTATTTCTCGTTAAAATACTGAGTAAGATATTGAAAAGAGGAGAAGTTCGGTTTTTATTGCATATATCGACGTTTTAGCCGGATTAGAGCGGTTTTACGTGTACATCTTCCCTCGGTAATATAAACGGAAAATCAGGAACATTTTAGTTAATTCAATGAAAACACATTGTTTTTTATCATTTGTATTGGAAACAACATTGTCATATGTCTTTTCTTGGATCTAAATAATACGAAACCTCGCTCTATGATTTGAAGGTAAAATCCTCAAATATGGTAAAATAGTGACTTTTTCACGTTAATCATGTAGTTTGATATTGCGTAAATATATTCATTTTTACCAATATTTCGATACTATTTCATGTAGTATCACGTATATGATTTGGCCTTCAAATCTCAGAATTTCGCATAATATTGCATTTTAAGCAAGTTTTCTTGCATTTTGTTTCGTACGAAAAATCATCGAATTTAGCAATATTTTGACGTTTATCATCCCCTTTTCCTTTATGTGATTTAAACAAAATATCATCGAATTAGGCAATATTTTGCCGTTTTTCCACATTTACGTGAATTTTCAGTTATTGCTATTAATTCATTATAATACGATAAAAATGATGCAAACATATAATAATTATGATTAGATTAAAATATTAGATAATAACTTAAATACTTCATTTTCAATCAACTATTTGTTTCTCGTTAAAATACTGAGTAAGATACTGAAAAGGGAGAAGATCGGTTTTTATTGCATATATCGACGTTTCAGCCGGATTAGAGCGGTTTTACGTGTACATCTTCCCTCGGTAATATAAACGGAAAATCAGGAACATTTTAGTTAATTCTAATGAAAACACATTGATTTTTATCATTTGTATTGGAAACAACATTGTCATATGTCTTTTCTTGGATCTAAATAATACGAAAGCTCGCTCTATGATTTGAAGTTTAAATCTTTAAATATGGTTAAAGTGACTTTTTTCACGTTTTTCATGTAGTTTGATACGACGTAAATATATTCATTTTTACCAATATTTCGATTCTATTTCATGTAGTATCACGATATGTGATTTGGCCTTCAAATCTCAGAATTTCGCATAATATTGCATTTTAAGGAAGTTTTCTTGCATTTTGTTTCGTACGAAAAATCATCGAATTAGCAATATTTTGACGTTTATCATCCCCTTTTCCTTTATGTGATTTAAACAAATATCATCGATTAGGCATATTTTGCCGTTTTTCCACGTTTTTGTGAATTTTCAGTCTATGGGTATTAATTCATATATATACGATAAAAATGATGCAAACACATAATTGATTAGATAATAACCTTAAATACTTCATTTTCAATCATCTATTTGTTTCTCGTTAAAATACTGAGTAAGATATAGAAAAGGGAGAAGTTCGGTTTTTATTGCATATATCGACGTTTCAGCCGGTTAGAGCGGTTTTACGTGTACATCTTCCCTCGGTAATATAAACGGAAAATCAGAACATTTTAGTTAATTCTAATGAAAACACATTGTTTTTGTATCATTTGTATTGGAAACAACATTGTCATATGTCTTTTCTTGGATCTAAATAATACGAAACCTCGCTCTATGATTTGGAGTGAAATCCTCAAATATGGTTAAATAGTGACTTTTTCACGTTTTTCATGTAGTTTGATACTACGTAAATATATTCATTTTTACCAATATTTCGATTCTATTTCATGTAGTATCACGATATGTGATTTGGCTTCAAATCTCAGAATTTCGCATAATATTGCATTTTAAGGAAGTTTTCTTGCATTTTGTTTCGTACGAAAAATCATCGAATTTAGCAATATTTTGACGTTTATCATCCCCTTTTCCTTTATGTGATTTAAACAAAATATCAACGAATTAGGCAATATTTTGCCGTTTTTCCACGTTTTTCTGAATTTTCAGTCTATGGGTATTAATTCATATATATACGATAAAAATGATGCAAACACATAATTGATTAGATAATAACCTTAAATACTTCATTTTCAATCATCTATTTATTTCTCGTTAAAATACTGAGTAAGATATTGAAAAGAGGAGAAGTTCGGTTTTTATTGCATATATCGACGTTTTAGCCGGATTAGAGCGGTTTTACGTGTACATCTTCCCTCGTAATATAAACGGAAAATCAGGAACATTTTAGTTAATTCAAATGAAAACACATTGTTTTTTATCATTTGTATTGGAAACAACATTGTCATATGTCTTTTCTTGGATCTAAATAATACGAAACCTCGCTCTATGATTTGAAGGTAAATCCTCAAATATGGTAAAATAGTGACTTTTTCACGTTAATCATGTAGTTTGATATTGCGTAAATATATTCATTTTTACCAATATTTCGATACTATTTCATGTAGTATCACGATATATGATTTGGCCTTCAAATCTCAGAATTTCGCATAATATTGCATTTTAAGCAAGTTTTCTTGCATTTTGTTTCGTACGAAAATCATCGAATTTAGCAATATTTTGACGTTTATCATCCCCTTTTCCTTTATGTGATTTAAACAAAATATCAACGAATTAGGCAATATTTTGCCGTTTTTCCACGTTTTTCTGAATTTTCAGTCTATGGGTATTAATTCATATATATACGATAAAAATGATGCAAACACATAATTGATTAGATAATAACCTTAAATACTTCATTTTCAATCAACTATTTGTTTCTCGTTAAAATACTGAGTAAGATACTGAAAAGGGAGAAGATCGGTTTTATTGCATATATCGACGTTTCAGCCGGATTAGAGCGGTTTTACGTGTACATCTTCCCTCGGTAATATAAACGGAAAATCAGGAACATTTTAGTTAATTCTAATGAAAACACATTGATTTTTATCATTTGTATTGGAAACAACATTGTCATATGTCTTTTCTTGGATCTAAATAATACGAAAGCTCGCTCTATGATTTGAAGTTTAAATCTTTAAATATGGTTAAATAGTGACTTTTTCACGTTTTTCATGTAGTTTGATACGACGTAAATATATTCATTTTTACCAATATTTCGATTCTATTTCATGTAGTATCACGATATGTGATTTGGCCTTCAAATCTCAGAATTTCGCATAATATTGCATTTTAAGCAAGTTTTCTTGCATTTTGTTTCGTACGAAAAATCATCGAATTTAGCAATATTTTGACGTTTATCATCCCCTTTTCCTTTATGTGATTTAAACAAAATATCATCGAATTAGGCAATATTTTGCCGTTTTTCCACGTTTTTGTGAATTTTCAGTCTATGGGTATTAATTCATATATATACGATAAAAATGATGCAAACACATAATTGATTAGATAATAACCTTAAATACTTCATTTTCAATCATCTATTTGTTTCTCGTTAAAATACTGAGTAAGATATAGAAAAGGGAGAAGTTCGGTTTTTATTGCATATATCGACGTTTCAGCCGGTTAGAGCGGTTTTACGTGTACATCTTCCCTCGGTAATATAAACGGAAAATCAAGAACATTTTAGTTAATTCTAATGAAAACACATTGTTTTTTGTATCATTTGTATTGGAAACAACATTGTCATATGTCTTTTCTTGGATCTAAATAATACGAAACCTCGCTCTATGATTTGGAGTGAAATCCTCAAATATGGTTAAATAGTGACTTTTTTCACGTTTTTCATGTAGTTTGATACTACGTAAATATATTCATTTTTACCAATATTTCGATTCTATTTCATGTAGTATCACGATATGTGATTTGGTCTTCAAATCTCAGAATTTCGCATAATATTGCATTTTAAGGAAGTTTTCTTGCATTTTGTTTCGTACGAAAAATCATCGAATTTAGCAATATTTTGACGTTTATCATCCCCTTTTCCTTTATGTGATTTAAACAAAATATCAACGAATTAGGCAATATTTTGCCGTTTTTCCACGTTTTTCTGAATTTTCAGTCTATGGGTATTAATTCATATATATACGATAAAAATGATGCAAACACATAATTGATTAGATAATAACCTTAAATACTTCATTTTCAATCATCTATTTATTTCTCGTTAAAATACTGAGTAAGATATTGAAAGAGGAGAAGTTCGGTTTTTATTGCATATATCGACGTTTTAGCCGGATTAGAGCGGTTTTACGTGTACATCTTCCCTCGGTAATATAAACGGAAAATCAGGAACATTTTAGTTAATTCAAATGAAAACACATTGTTTTTTATCATTTGTATTGGAAACAACATTGTCATATGTCTTTTCTTGGATCTAAATAATACGAAACCTCGCTCTATGATTTGAAGTAAAATCCTCAAATATGGTAAAATAGTGACTTTTTCACGTTAATCATGTAGTTTGATATTGCGTAAATATATTCATTTTTACCAATATTTCGATACTATTTCATGTAGTATCACGATATATGATTTGGCCTTCAAATCTCAGAATTTCGCATAATATTGCATTTTAAGCAAGTTTTCTTGCATTTTGTTTCGTACGAAAAATCATCGAATTTAGCAATATTTTGACGTTTATCATCCCCTTTTCCTTTATGTGATTTAAACAAAATATCATCGAATTAGGCAATATTTTGCCGTTTTTCCACATTTACGTGAATTTTCAGTTTATTGCTATTAATTCATTATATACGATAAAAATGATGCAAACACATAATAATTATGATTAATGATTAAAATGATTAGATAATAACCTTAAATACTTCATTTTCAATCAACTATTTGTTTCTCGTTAAAATACTGAGTAAGATACTGAAAAGGGGAGAAGATCGGTTTTTATTGCATATATCGACGTTTCAGCCGGATTAGAGCGGTTTTACGTGTACATCTTCCCTCGGTAATATAAACGGAAAATCAGGAACATTTAGTTAATTCTAATGAAAACACATTGATTTTTATCATTTGTATTGGAAACAACATTGTCATATGTCTTTTCTTGGATCTAAATAATACGAAAGCTCGCTCTATGATTTGAAGTTTAAATCTTTAAATATGGTTAAATAGTGACTTTTTTCACGTTTTTCATGTAGTTTGATACGACGTAAATATATTCATTTTTACCAATATTTCGATTCTATTTCATGTAGTATCACGATATGTGATTTGGCCTTCAGATCTCAGAATTTCGCATAATATTGCATTTTAAGCAAGTTTTCTTGCATTTTGTTTCGTACGAAAAATCATCGAATTTAGCAATATTTTGACGTTTATCATCCCCTTTTCCTTTATGTGATTTAAACAAAATATCATCGAATTAGGCAATATTTTGCCGTTTTTCCACGTTTTTGTGAATTTTCAGTCTATGGGTATTAATTCATATATATACGATAAAAATGATGCAAACACATAATTGATTAGATAATAACCTTAAATACTTCATTTTCAATCATCTATTTGTTTCTCGTTAAAATACTGAGTAAGATATAGAAAAGGGGAGAAGTTCGGTTTTTATTGCATATATCGACGTTTCAGCCGGGTTAGAGCGGTTTTACGTGTACATCTTCCCTCGGTAATATAAACGGAAAATCAAGAACATTTTAGTTAATTCTAATGAAAACACATTGTTTTTGTATCATTTGTATTGGAAACAACATTGTCATATGTCTTTTCTTGGATCTAAATAATACGAAACCTCGCTCTATGATTTGGAGTGAAATCCTCAAATATGGTTAAATAGTGACTTTTTTCACGTTTTTCATGTAGTTTGATACTACGTAAATATATTCATTTTTACCAATATTTCGATTCTATTTCATGTAGTATCACGATATGTGATTTGGTCTTCAAATCTCAGAATTTCGCATAATATTGCATTTTAAGGAAGTTTTCTTGCATTTTGTTTCGTACGAAAAATCATCGAATTTAGCAATATTTTGACGTTTATCATCCCCTTTTCCTTTATGTGATTTAAACAAATATCAACGAATTAGGCAATATTTTGCCGTTTTTCCACGTTTTTCTGAATTTTCAGTCTATGGGTATTAATTCATATATATACGATAAAAATGATGCAAAACATAATTGATTAGATAATAACCTTAAATACTTCATTTTCAATCATCTATTTATTTCTCGTTAAAATACTGAGTAAGATATAGAAAAGGGGAGAAGTTCGGTTTTTATTGCATATATCGACGTTTCAGCCGGGTTAGAGCGGTTTTACGTGTACATCTTCCCTCGGTAATATAAACGGAAAATCAAGAACATTTTAGTTAATTCTAATGAAAACACATTGTTTTTGTATCATTTGTATTGGAAACAACATTGTCATATGTCTTTTCTTGGATCTAAATAATACGAAACCTCGCTCTATGATTTGGAGTGAAATCCTCAAATATGGTTAAATAGTGACTTTTTCACGTTTTTCATGTAGTTTGATACTACGTAAATATATTCATTTTTACCAATATTTCGATTCTATTTCATGTAGTATCACGATATGTGATTTGGTCTTCAAATCTCAGAATTTCGCATAATATTGCATTTTAAGGAAGTTTCTTGCATTTTGTTTCGTACGAAAAATCATCGAATTTAGCAATATTTTGACGTTTATCATCCCCTTTTCCTTTATGTGATTTAAACAAAATATCAACGAATTAGGCAATATTTTGCCGTTTTTCCACGTTTTTCTGAATTTTCAGTCTATGGGTATTAATTCATATATATACGATAAAAATGATGCAAACACATAATTGATTAGATAATAACCTTAAATACTTCATTTTCAATCATCTATTTATTTCTCGTTAAAATACTGAGTAAGATATAGAAAAGGGGAGAAGTTCGGTTTTTATTGCATATATCGACGTTTCAGCCGGGTTAGAGCGGTTTTACGTGTACATCTTCCCTCGGTAATATAAACGGAAAATCAGAACATTTTAGTTAATTCTAATGAAAACACATTGTTTTTGTATATTTGTATTGGAAAAACATTGTCATATGTCTTTTCTTGGATCTAAATAATACGAAACCTCGCTCTATGATTTGAGTGAAATCTCAAATATGGTTAAATAGTGACTTTTTTCACGTTTTTCATGTAGTTTGATACTACGTAAATATATTCATTTTTACCAATATTTCGATTCTATTTCATGTAGTATCACGATATGTGATTTGGCCTTCAAATCTCAGAATTTCGCATAATATTGCATTTTAAGCAAGTTTTCTTGCATTTTGTTTCGTACGAAAAATCATCGAATTTAGCAATATTTTGACGTTTATCATCCCCTTTTCCTTTATGTGATTTAAACAAAATATCAACGAATTAGGCAATATTTTGCCGTTTTTCCACGTTTTTCTGAATTTTCAGTCTATGGGTATTAATTCATATATATACGATAAAAATGATGCAAACACATAATTGATTAGATAATAACCTTAAATACTTCATTTTCAATCATCTATTTGTTTCTCGTTAAAATACTGAGTAAGATACTGAAAAGAGGAGAATTCGGTTTTTATTGCATATATCGACGTTTCAGCCGGATTAGAGCGGTTTTACGTGTACATCTTCCCTCGGTAATATAAACGGAAAATCAGGAACATTTTAGTTAATTCTAATGAAAACACATTGTTTTTATCATTTGTATTGGAAACAACATTGTCATATGTCTTTTCTTGGATCTAAATAATACGAAACCTCGCTCTATGATTTGAAGGTAAATCTCAAATATGGTAAAATAGTGACTTTTTCACGTTTCATGTAGTTTGATATTGCGTAAATATATTCATTTTTACCAATATTTCGATTCTATTTCATGTAGTATCACGATATGTGATTTGGCCTTCAAATCTCAGAATTTCGCATAATATTGCATTTTAAGCAAGTTTTCTTGCATTTTGTTTCGTACGAAAAATCATCGAATTTAGCAATATTTTGACGTTTATCATCCCCTTTTCCTTTATGTGATTTAAACAAAATATCATCGAATTAGGCAATATTTTGCCGTTTTTCCACGTTTACGTGAATTTTCAGTCTATGGTATTAATTCATTATATACGATAAAAATGATGCACATAAATATTGATTAATGATTATGATTAGATACCTTAAATACTTCATTTTCAATCTCTATTTATTTCTCGTTAAAATACTGAGTAAGATATTGAAAAGAGGAGAAGTTCGGTTTTTATTGCATATATCGACGTTTTAGCCGGATTAGAGCGGTTTTACGTGTACATCTTCCCTCGGTAATATAAACGGAAAATCAGGAACATTTTAGTTAATTCTAAATGAAAACACATTGTTTTTTATCATTTGTATTGGAAACAACATTGTCATATGTCTTTTCTTGGATCTAAATAATACGAAACCTCGCTCTATGATTTGAAGTTAAAATCCTCAAATATGGTTAAATAGTGACTTTTTTCACGTTATCATGTAGTTTGATATTGACGTAAATATATTCATTTTTACCAATATTTCGATACTATTTCATGTAGTATCACGATATGTGATTTGGCCTTCAAATCTCAGAATTTCGCATAATATTGCATTTTAAGCAAGTTTTCTTGCATTTTGTTTCGTACGAAAAATCATCGAATTTAGCAATATTTTGACGTTTATCATCCCCTTTTCCTTATGTGATTTAAACAAAATATCATCGAATTAGGCAATATTTTGCCGTTTTTCCACGTTTTACGTGAATTTTCAGTTATGGCTATTAATTCATTATATATACGATAAAAATGATGCAAACACATAATTGATTAGATAATAACCTTAAATACTTCATTTTCAATCATCTATTTGTTTCTCGTTAAAATACTGAGTAAGATATTGAAAAGGGGAGAAGATCGGTTTTTATTGCATATATCGACGTTTCAGCCGGATAGAGCGGTTTTACGTGTACATCTTCCCTCGGTAATATAAACGGAAAATCAAGAACATTTAGTTAATTCTAATGAAAACACATTGTTTTTTATCATTTGTATTGGAAACAACATTGTCATATGTCTTTTCTGGATCTAAATAATACGAAACCTCGCTCTATGATTTGAAGTTAAATCCTCAAATATGGTTAAATAGTGACTTTTTTCACGTTTTTCATGTAGTTTGATACTACGTAAATATATTCATTTTTACCAATATTTCGATTCTATTTCATGTAGTATCACGATATGTGATTTGGCCTTCAAATCTCAGAATTTCGCATAATATTGCATTTTAAGCAAGTTTTCTTGCATTTTGTTTCGTACGAAAAATCATCGAATTTAGCAATATTTTGACGTTTATCATCCCCTTTTCCTTTATGTGATTTAAACAAAATATCATCGAATTAGGCAATATTTTGCCGTTTTTCCACGTTTTGTGAATTTTCAGTCTATGGGTATTAATTCATATATATACGATAAAAATGATGCAAACACATAATTGATTAGATAATAACCTTAAATACTTCATTTTCAATCATCTATTTGTTTCTCGTTAAAATACTGAGTAAGATATAGAAAAGGGGAGAAGTTCGGTTTTTATTGCATATATCGACGTTTCAGCCGGGTTAGAGCGGTTTTACGTGTACATCTTCCTCGGTAATATAAACGGAAAATCAAGAACATTTTAGTTAATTCTAATGAAAACACATTGTTTTTGTATCATTTGTATTGGAAACAACATTGTCATATGTCTTTTCTTGGATCTAAATAATACGAAACCTCGCTCTATGATTTGGAGTGAAATCCTCAAATATGGTTAAATAGTGACTTTTTTCACGTTTTTCATGTAGTTTTGATACTACGTAAATATATTCATTTTTACCAATATTTCGATTCTATTTCATGTAGTATCACGATATGTGATTTGGTCTTCAAATCTCAGAATTTCGCATAATATTGCATTTTAAGGAAGTTTTCTTGCATTTTGTTTCGTACGAAAAATCATCGAATTTAGCAATATTTTGACGTTATCATCCCCTTTTCCTTTATGTGATTTAAACAAAATATCAACGAATTAGGCAATATTTTGCCGTTTTTCCACGTTTTTCTGAATTTTCAGTCTATGGGTATTAATTCATATATATACGATAAAAATGATGCAAACACATAATTGATTAGATAATAACCTTAAATACTTCATTTTCAATCATCTATTTATTTCTCGTTAAAATACTGAGTAAGATATAGAAAAGGGGAGAAGTTCGGTTTTTATTGCATATATCGACGTTTCAGCCGGGTTAGAGCGGTTTTACGTGTACATCTTCCCTCGGTAATATAAACGGAAAATCAAGAACATTTTAGTTAATTCTAATGAAAACACATTGTTTTTGTATAATTTGTATTGGAAACAACATTGTCATATGTCTTTTCTTGGATCTAAATAATACGAAACCTCGCTCTATGATTTGGAGTGAAATCCTCAAATATGGTTAAATAGTGACTTTTTTCACGTTTTTCATGTAGTTTGATACTACGTAAATATATTCATTTTTACCAATATTTCGATTCTATTTCATGTAGTATCACGATATGTGATTTGGCCTTCAAATCTCAGAATTTCGCATAATATTGCATTTTAAGCAAGTTTTCTTGCATTTTGTTTCGTACGAAAAATCATCGAATTAGCAATATTTTGACGTTTATCATCCCCTTTTCCTTTATGTGATTTAAACAAAATATCAACGAATTAGGCAATATTTTGCCGTTTTTCCACGTTTTTCTGAATTTTCAGTCTATGGGTATTAATTCATATATATACGATAAAATGATGCAAACACATAATTGATTAGATAATAACCTTAAATACTTCATTTTCAATCATCTATTTATTTCTCGTTAAAATACTGAGTAAGATATTGAAAAGAGGAGAAGTTCGGTTTTTATTGCATATATCGACGTTTTAGCCGGATTAGAGCGGTTTTACGTGTACATCTTCCCTCGGTAATATAAACGGAAAATCAGGAACATTTTAGTTAATTCAAATGAAAACACATTGTTTTTTATCATTTGTATTGGAAACAACATTGTCATATGTCTTTTCTTGGATCTAAATAATACGAAACCTCGCTCTATGATTTTGAAGGTAAAATCCTCAAATATGGTAAAATAGTGACTTTTTCACGTTAATCATGTAGTTTGATATTGCGTAAATATATTCATTTTTACCAATATTTCGATACTATTTCATGTAGTATCACGATATATGATTTGGCCTTCAAATCTCAGAATTTCGCATAATATTGCATTTTAAGCAAGTTTTCTTGCATTTTGTTTCGTATGAAAAATCATCGAATTTAGCAATATTTTGACGTTTATCATCCCCTTTTCCTTTATGTGATTTAAACAAAATATCATCGAATTAGGCAATATTTTGCCGTTTTTCCACATTTACGTGAATTTTCAGTTTATTGCTATTAATTCATTATATATACGATAAAAATGATGCAAACATATAATAATTATGATTAATGATTAAAATGATTAGATAATAACCTTAAATACTTCATTTTCAATCAACTATTTGTTTCTCGTTAAAATACTGAGTAAGATACTGAAAAGGTGAGAAGATCGGTTTTTATTGCATATATCGACGTTTCAGCCGGATTAGAGCGGTTTTACGTGTACATCTTCCCTCGGTAATATAAACGGAAAATCAGGAACATTTTAGTTAATTCTAATGAAAACACATTGATTTTTATCATTTGTATTGGAAACAACATTGTCATATGTCTTTTCTTGGATCTAAATAATACGAAAGCTCGCTCTATGATTTGAAGTTTAAATCTTTAAATATGGTTAAATAGTGACTTTTTTCACGTTTTTCATGTAGTTTGATACGACGTAAATATATTCATTTTTACCAATATTTCGATTCTATTTCATGTAGTATCACGATATGTGATTTGGCCTTCAAATCTCAGAATTTCGCATAATATTGCATTTTAAGGAAGTTTTCTTGCATTTTGTTTCGTACGAAAAATCATCGAACTTAGCAATATTTTGACGTTTATCATCCCCTTTTCCTTTATGTGATTTAAACAAAATATCATCGAATTAGGCAATATTTTGCCGTTTTTCCACGTTTTTGTGAATTTTCAGTCTATGGGTATTAATTCATATATATACGATAAAAATGATGCAAACACATAATTGATTAGATAATAACCTTAAATACTTCATTTTCAATCATCTATTTGTTTCTCGTTAAAATACTGAGTAAGATATAGAAAAGGGGAGAAGTTCGGTTTTTATTGCATATATCGACGTTTCAGCCGGGTTAGAGCGGTTTTACGTGTACATCTTCCCTCGGTAATATAAACGGAAAATCAAGAACATTTTAGTTAATTCTAATGAAAACACATTGTTTTTGTATCATTTGTATTGGAAACAACATTGTCATATGTCTTTTCTTGGATCTAAATAATACGAAACCTCGCTCTATGATTTGGAGTGAAATCCTCAAATATGGTTAAATAGTGACTTTTTTCACGTTTTTCATGTAGTTTGATACTACGTAAATATATTCATTTTTACCATATTTCGATTCTATTTCATGTAGTATCACGATATGTGATTTGGTCTTCAAATCTCAGAATTTCGCATAATATTGCATTTTAAGGAAGTTTTCTTGCATTTTGTTTCGTACGAAAAATCATCGAATTTAGCAATATTTTGACGTTTATCATCCCCTTTTCCTTTATGTGATTTAAACAAAATATCAACGAATTAGGCAATATTTTGCCGTTTTCCACGTTTTTCTGAATTTTCAGTCTATGGGTATTAATTCATATATATACGATAAAATGATGCAAACACATAATTGATTAGATAATAACCTTAAATACTTCATTTTCAATCATCTATTTATTCTCGTTAAAATACTGAGTAAGATATTGAAAAGAGGAGAAGTTCGGTTTTTATTGGCATATATCGACGTTTTAGCCGGATTAGAGCGGTTTTACGTGTACATCTTCCCTCGGTAATATAAACGGAAAA
The DNA here is from genome assembly GCF_040958095.1 of Procambarus clarkii. Taxonomy (NCBI): domain Eukaryota; kingdom Metazoa; phylum Arthropoda; class Malacostraca; order Decapoda; family Cambaridae; genus Procambarus; species Procambarus clarkii. The sequence continues at coordinate 23,102 of NW_027189145.1, forward strand.
TCAGGAACATTTTAGTTAATTCAAATGAAAACACATTGTTTTTTATCATTTGTATTGGAAACAACATTGTCATATGTCTTTTCTTGGATCTAAATAATACGAAACCTCGCTCTATGATTTGAAGGTAAAATCCTCAAATATGGTAAAATAGTGACTTTTTCACGTTAATCATGTAGTTTGATATTGCGTAAATATATTCATTTTTACCAATATTTCGATACTATTTCATGTAGTATCACGATATATGATTTGGCCTTCAAATCTCAGAATTTCGCATAATATTGCATTTTAAGCAAGTTTTCTTGCATTTTGTTTCGTACGAAAAATCATCGAATTTAGCAATATTTTGACGTTTATCATCCCCTTTTCCTTTATGTGATTTAAACAAAATATCAACGAATTAGGCAATATTTTGCCGTTTTTCCACGTTTTTTGAATTTTCAGTCTATGGGTATTAATTCATATATATACGATAAAAATGATGCAAACACATAATTGATTAGATAATAACCTTAAATACTTCATTTTCAATCAACTATTTGTTTCTCGTTAAAATACTGAGTAAGATACTGAAAAGGGGAGAAGATTCGGTTTTTATTGCATATATCGACGTTTCAGCCGGATTAGAGCGGTTTTACGTGTACATCTTCCCTCGGTAATATAAACGGAAAATCAGGAACATTTTAGTTAATTCTAATGAAAACACATTGATTTTTATCATTTGTATTGGAAACAACATTGTCATATGTCTTTTCTTGGATCTAAATAATACGAAAGCTCGCTCTATGATTTGAAGTTTAAATCTTTAAATATGGTTAAATAGTGACTTTTTTCACGTTTTTCATGTAGTTTGATACGACGTAAATATATTCATTTTTACCAATATTTCGATTCTATTTCATGTAGTATCACGATATGTGATTTGGCCTTCAAGATCTCAGAATTTCGCATAATATTGCATTTTAAGCAAGTTTTCTTGCATTTTGTTTCGTACGAAAAATCATCGAATTTAGCAATATTTTGACGTTTATTCATCCCCTTTTCCTTTATGTGATTTAAACAAAATATCATCGAATTAGGCAATATTTTGCCGTTTTTCCACGTTTTTGTGAATTTTCAGTCTATGGGTATTAATTCATATATATACGATAAAAATGATGCAAACACATAATTGATTAGATAATAACCTTAAATACTTCATTTTCAATCATCTATTTGTTTCTCGTTAAAATACTGAGTAAGATATAGAAAAGGGGAGAAGTTCGGTTTTTATTGCATATATCGACGTTTCAGCCGGGTTAGAGCGGTTTTACGTGTACATCTTCCCTCGGTAATATAAACGGAAAATCAAGAACATTTTAGTTAATTCTAATGAAAACACATTGTTTTTGTATCATTTGTATTGGAAACAACATTGTCATATGTCTTTTCTTGGATCTAAATAATACGAAACCTCGCTCTATGATTTGGAGTGAAATCCTCAAATATGGTTAAATAGTGACTTTTTTCACGTTTTTCATGTAGTTTGATACTACGTAAATATATTCATTTTTACCAATATTTCGATTCTATTTCATGTAGTATCACGATATGTGATTTGGTCTTCAAATCTCAGAATTTCGCATAATATTGCATTTTAAGGAAGTTTTCTTGCATTTTGTTTCGTACGAAAAATCATCGAATTTAGCAATATTTTGACGTTTATCATCCCCTTTTCCTTTATGTGATTTAAACAAAATATCAACGAATTAGGCAATATTTTGCCGTTTTTCCACGTTTTTCTGAATTTTCAGTCTATGGGTATTAATTCATATATATACGATAAAAATGATGCAAACACATAATTGATTAGATAATAACCTTAAATACTTCATTTTCAATCATCTATTTATTTCTCGTTAAAATACTGAGTAAGATATTGAAAAGAGGAGAAGTTCGGTTTTTATTGCATATATCGACGTTTTAGCCGGATTAGAGCGGTTTTACGTGTACATCTTCCCTCGGTAATATAAACGGAAAATCAGGAACATTTTAGTTAATTCAAATGAAAACACATTGTTTTTTATCATTTGTATTGGAAACAACATTGTCATATGTCTTTTCTTGGATCTAAATAATACGAAACCTCGCTCTATGATTTGAAGGTAAAATCCTCAAATATGGTAAAATAGTGACTTTTTCACGTTTAATCATGTAGTTTGATATTGCGTAAATATATTCATTTTTACCAATATTTCGATACTATTTCATGTAGTATCACGATATATGATTTGGCCTTCAAATCTCAGAATTTCGCATAATATTGCATTTTAAGCAAGTTTTCTTGCATTTTGTTTCGTACGAAAAATCATCGAATTTAGCAATATTTTGACGTTTATCATCCCCTTTTCCTTTATGTGATTTAAACAAAATATCATCGAATTAGGCAATATTTTGCCGTTTTTCCACATTTACGTGAATTTTTCAGTTTATTGCTATTAATTCATTATATATGCGATAAAAATGATGCAAACACATAATAATTATGATTAATGATTAAAATGATTAGATAATAACCTTAAATACTTCATTTTCAATCAACTATTTGTTTCTCGTTAAAATACTGAGTAAGATACTGAAAAGGGGAGAAGATCGGTTTTTATTGCATATATCGACGTTTCAGCCGGATTAGAGCGGTTTACGTGTACATCTTCCCTCGGTAATATAAACGGAAAATCAGGAACATTTTAGTTAATTCTAATGAAAACACATTGATTTTTATCATTTGTATTGGAAACAACATTGTCATATGTCTTTTCTTGGATCTAAATAATACGAAAGCTCGCTCTATGATTTGAAGTTTAAATCTTTAAATATGGTTAAATAGTGACTTTTTTCACGTTTTTCATGTAGTTTGATACGACGTAAATATATTCATTTTTACCAATATTTCGATTCTATTTCATGTAGTATCACGATATGTGATTTGGCCTTCAGATCTCAGAATTTCGCATAATATTGCATTTTAAGCAAGTTTTCTTGCATTTTGTTTCGTACGAAAAATCATCGAATTAGCAATATTTTGACGTTTATTATCCCCTTTTCCTTTATGTGATTTAAACAAAATATCATCGAATTAGGCAATATTTTGCCGTTTTTCCACGTTTTTGTGAATTTTCAGTCTATGGGTATTAATTCATATATATACGATAAAAATGATGCAAACACATAATTGATTAGATAATAACCTTAAATACTTCATTTTCAATCATCTATTTGTTTCTCGTTAAAATACTGAGTAAGATATAGAAAAGGGGAGAAGTTCGGTTTTTATTGCATATATCGACGTTTCAGCCGGGTTAGAGCGGTTTTACGTGTACATCTTCCCTCGGTAATATAAACGGAAAATCAAGAACATTTTAGTTAATTCTAATGAAAACACATTGTTTTTGTATCATTTGTATTGGAAACAACATTGTCATATGTCTTTTCTTGGATCTAAATAATACGAAACCTCGCTCTATGATTTGGAGTGAAATCCTCAAATATGGTTAAATAGTGACTTTTTTCACGTTTTTCATGTAGTTTGATACTACGTAAATATATTCATTTTTACCAATATTTCGATTCTATTTCATGTAGTATCACGATATGTGATTTGGTCTTCAAATCTCAGAATTTCGCATAATATTGCATTTTAAGGAAGTTTTCTTGCATTTTGTTTCGTACGAAAAATCATCGAATTTAGCAATATTTTGACGTTTATCATCCCCTTTTCCTTTATGTGATTTAAACAAAATATCAACGAATTAGGCAATATTTTGCCGTTTTTCCACGTTTTTCTGAATTTTCAGTCTATGGGTATTAATTCATATATATACGATAAAAATGATGCAAACACATAATTGATTAGATAATAACCTTAAATACTTCATTTTCAATCATCTATTTATTTCTCGTTAAAATACTGAGTAAGATATTAGAAAAGGGGAGAAGTTCGGTTTTTATTGCATATATCGACGTTTCAGCCGGGTTAGAGCGGTTTTACGTGTACATCTTCCCTCGGTAATATAAACGGAAAATCAAGAACATTTTAGTTAATTCTAATGAAAACACATTGTTTTTGTATCATTTGTATTGGAAACAACATTGTCATATGTCTTTTCTTGGATCTAAATAATACGAAACCTCGCTCTATGATTTGGAGTGAAATCCTCAAATATGGTTAAATAGTGACTTTTTTCACGTTTTTCATGTAGTTTGATACTACGTAAATATATTCATTTTTACCAATATTTCGATTCTATTTCATGTAGTATCACGATATGTGATTTGGTCTTCAAATCTCAGAATTTCGCATAATATTGCATTTTAAGGAAGTTTTCTTGCATTTTGTTTCGTACGAAAAATCATCGAATTTAGCAATATTTTGACGTTTATCATCCCCTTTTCCTTTATGTGATTTAAACAAAATATCAACGAATTAGGCAATATTTTGCCGTTTTTCCACGTTTTTCTGAATTTTCAGTCTATGGGTATTAATTCATATATATACGATAAAAATGATGCAAACACATAATTGATTAGATAATAACCTTAAATACTTCATTTTCAATCATCTATTTATTTCTCGTTAAAATACTGAGTAAGATATTGAAAAGAGGAGAAGTTCGGTTTTTATTGCATATATCGACGTTTTAGCCGGATTAGAGCGGTTTTACGTGTACATCTTCCCTCGGTAATATAAACGGAAAATCAGGAACATTTTAGTTAATTCAAATGAAAACACATTGTTTTTTATCATTTGTATTGGAAACAACATTGTCATATGTCTTTTCTTGGATCTAAATAATACGAAACCTCGCTCTATGATTTGAAGGTAAAATCCTCAAATATGGTAAAATAGTGACTTTTTCACGTTAATCATGTAGTTTGATATTGCGTAAATATATTCATTTTTACCAATATTTCGATACTATTTCATGTAGTATCACGATATATGATTTGGCCTTCAAATCTCAGAATTTCGCATAATATTGCATTTTAAGCAAGTTTTCTTGCATTTTGTTTCGTACGAAAAATCATCGAATTTAGCAATATTTTGACGTTTATCATCCCCTTTTCCTTTATGTGATTTAAACAAAATATCATCGAATTAGGCAATATTTTGCCGTTTTTCCACATTTACGTGAATTTTCAGTTTATTGCTATTAATTCATTATATATGCGATAAAAATGATGCAAACACATAATAATTATGATTAATGATTAAAATGATTAGATAATAACCTTAAATACTTCATTTTCAATCAACTATTTGTTTCTCGTTAAAATACTGAGTAAGATACTGAAAAGGGGAGAAGATCGGTTTTTATTGCATATATCGACGTTTCAGCCGGATTAGAGCGGTTTTACGTGTACATCTTCCCTCGGTAATATAAACGGAAAATCAGGAACATTTTAGTTAATTCTAATGAAAACACATTGATTTTTATCATTTGTATTGGAAACAACATTGTCATATGTCTTTTCTTGGATCTAAATAATACGAAAGCTCGCTCTATGATTTGAAGTTTAAATCTTTAAATATGGTTAAATAGTGACTTTTTTTAACGTTTTTCATGTAGTTTGATACGACGTAAATATATTCATTTTTACCAATATTTTCGATTCTATTTCATGTAGTATCACGATATGTGATTTGGCCTTCAAATCTCAGAATTTCGCATAATATTGCATTTTAAGCAAGTTTTCTGGCATTTTGTTTCGTACGAAAAATCATCGAATTTAGCAATATTTTGACGTTTATCATCCCCTATTCCTTTATGTGATTTAAACAAAATATCATCGAATTAGGCAATATTTTGCCGTTTTTCCACGTTTTTGTGAATTTTCAGTCTATGGGTATTAATTCATATATATACGATAAAAATGATGCAAACACATAATTGATTAGATAATAACCTTAAATACTTCATTTTCAATCATCTATTTGTTTCTCGTTAAAATACTGAGTAAGATATAGAAAAGGGGAGAAGTTCGGTTTTTATTGCATATATCGACGTTTCAGCCGGGTTAGAGCGGTTTTACGTGTACATCTTCCCTCGGTAATATAAACGGAAAATCAAGAACATTTTAGTTAATTCTAATGAAAACACATTGTTTTTGTATCATTTGTATTGGAAACAACATTGTCATATGTCTTTTCTTGGATCTAAATAATACGAAACCTCGCTCTATGATTTGGAGTGAAATCCTCAAATATGGTTAAATAGTGACTTTTTTCACGTTTTTCATGTAGTTTGATACTACGTAAATATATTCATTTTTACCAATATTTCGATTCTATTTCATGTAGTATCACGATATGTGATTTGGTCTTCAAATCTCAGAATTTCGCATAATATTGCATTTTAAGGAAGTTTTCTTGCATTTTGTTTCGTACTGAAAAATCATCGAATTTAGCAATATTTTGACGTTTATCATCCCCTTTTCCTTTATGTGATTTAAACAAAATATCAACGAATTAGGCAATATTTTGCCGTTTTTCCACGTTTTTCTGAATTTTCAGTCTATGGGTATTAATTCATATATATACGATAAAAATGATGCAAACACATAATTGATTAGATAATAACCTTAAATACTTCATTTTCAATCATCTATTTATTTCTCGTTAAAATACTGAGTAAGATATTGAAAAGAGGAGAAGTTCGGTTTTTATTGCATATATCGACGTTTTCAGCCGGATTAGAGCGGTTTTACGTGTACATCTTCCCTCGGTAATATAAACGGAAAATCAAGAACATTTTAGTTAATTCTAATGAAAACACATTGTTTTTTATCATTTGTATTGGAAACAACATTGTCATATGTCTTTTCTTGGATCTAAATAATACGAAACCTCGCTCTATGATTTGGAAGGTAAAATCCTCAAATATGGTAAATAGTGACTTTTTCACGTTTATCATGTAGTTTGATATTACGTAAATATATTCATTTTTACCAATATTTCGATTACTATTTCATGTAGTATCACGATATGTGATTTGGCCTTCAAATCTCAGAATTTCGCATAATATTGCATTTTAAGCAAGTTTTCTTGCATTTTGTTTCGTACGAAAAATCATCGAATTTAGCAATATTTTGACGTTTATCATCCCCTTTTCCTTTATGTGATTTAAACAAAATATCACGAATTAGGCAATATTTTGCCGTTTTTCCACGTTTTTCGTGAATTTTCAGTCTATGGGTATTAATTCATATATATACGATAAAAATGATGCAAACACATAATTGATTAGATAATAACCTTAAATACTTCATTTTCAATCATCTATTTAGTTTCTCGTTAAAATACTGAGTAAGATATTGAAAAGAGGAGAAGTTCGGTTTTTATTGCATATATCGACGTTTCAGCCGGATTAGAGCGGTTTTACGTGTACATCTTCCCTCGGTAATATAAACGGAAAATCAGGAACATTTTAGTTAATTCTAATGAAAACACATTGTTTTTTATCATTTGTATTGGAAACAACATTGTCATATGTCTTTTCTTGGATCTAAATAATACGAAACCTCGCTCTATGATTTGAAGTTAAATCTTCAAATATGGTTAAATAGTGACTTTTTCACGTTTATCATGTAGTTTGATATTGACGTAAATATATTCATTTTTACCAATATTTCGATACTATTTCATGTAGTATCACGATATGTGATTTGGCCTTCAAATCTCAGAATTTCGCATAATATTGCATTTTAAGGAAGTTTTCTTGCATTTTGTTTCGTACGAAAAATCATCGAACTTAGCAATATTTTGACGTTTATCATCCCCTTTTCCTTTATGTGATTTAAACAAAATATCAATCGAATTAGGCAATATTTTGCCGTTTTTCCACGTTTTTGTGAATTTTCAGTCTATGGGTATTAATTCATATATATACGATAAAAATGATGCAAACACATAATTGATTAGATAATAACCTTAAATACTTCATTTTCAATCATCTATTTGTTTCTCGTTAAAATACTGAGTAAGATATAGAAAAGGGGAGAAGTTCGGTTTTTATTGCATATATCGACGTTTCAGCCGGGTTAGAGCGGTTTTACGTGTACATCTTCCCTCGGTAATATAAACGGAAAATCAAGAACATTTTAGTTAATTCTAATGAAAACACATTGTTTTTGTATCATTTGTATTGGAAACAACATTGTCATATGTCTTTTCTTGGATCTAAATAATACGAAACCTCGCTCTATGATTTGGAGTGAAATCCTCAAATATGGTTAAATAGTGACTTTTTTCACGTTTTTCATGTAGTTTGATACTACGTAAATATATTCATTTTTACCAATATTTCGATTCTATTTCATGTAGTATCACGATATGTGATTTGGTCTTCAAATCTCAGAATTTCGCATAATATTGCATTTTAAGGAAGTTTTCTTGCATTTTGTTTCGTACGAAAAATCATCGAATTTAGCAATATTTTGACGTTTATCATCCCCTTTTCCTTATGTGATTTAAACAAAATATCAACGAATTAGGCAATATTTTGCCGTTTTTCCACGTTTTTCTGAATTTTCAGTCTATGGGTATTAATTCATATATATACGATAAAAATGATGCAAACACATAATTGATTAGATAATAACCTTAAATACTTCATTTTCAATCATCTATTTATTTCTCGTTAAAATACTGAGTAAGATATTGAAAAGAGGAGAAGTTCGGTTTTTATTGCATATATCGACGTTTTAGCCGGATTAGAGCGGTTTTACGTGTACATCTTCCCTCGGTAATATAAACGGAAAATCAGGAACATTTTAGTTAATTCAAATGAAAACACATTGTTTTTTATCATTTGTATTGGAAACAACATTGTCATATGTCTTTTCTTGGATCTAAATAATACGAAACCTCGCTCTATGATTTGAAGGTAAAATCCTCAAATATGGTAAAATAGTGACTTTTTCACGTTAATCATGTAGTTTGATATTGCGTAAATATATTCATTTTTACCAATATTTCGATACTATTTCATGTAGTATCACGATATATGATTTGGCCTTCAAATCTCAGAATTTCGCATAATATTGCATTTTAAGCAAGTTTTCTTGCATTTTGTTTCGTACGAAAAATCATCGAATTTAGCAATATTTTGACGTTTATCATCCCCTTTTCCTTTATGTGATTTAAACAAAATATCATCGAATTAGGCAATATTTTGCCGTTTTTCCACATTTACGTGAATTTTCAGTTTATTGCTATTAATTCATTATATATGCGATAAAAATGATGCAAACACATAATAATTATGATTAATGATTAAATGATTAGATAATACCTTAAATACTTCATTTTCAATCAACTATTTGTTTCTCGTTAAAATACTGAGTAAGATACTGAAAAGGGGAGAAGATCGGTTTTTATTGCATATATCGACGTTTCAGCCGGATTAGAGCGGTTTTACGTGTACATCTTCCCTCGGTAATATAAACGGAAAATCAGGAACATTTTAGTTAATTCTAATGAAAACACATTGATTTTTATCATTTGTATTGGAAACAACATTGTCATATGTCTTTTCTTGGATCTAAATAATACGAAAGCTCGCTCTATGATTTGAAGTTTAAATCTTTAAATATGGTTAAATAGTGATTTTTTTAACGTTTTTCATGTAGTTTGATACGACGTAAATATATTCATTTTTACCAATATTTCGATTCTATTTCATGTAGTATCACGATATGTGATTTGGCCTTCAAATCTCAGAATTTCGCATAATATTGCATTTTAAGCAAGTTTTCTGGCATTTTGTTTCGTACGAAAAATCATCGAATTTAGCAATATTTTGACGTTTATCATCCCCTTTTCCTTTATGTGATTTAAACAAAATATCATCGAATTAGGCAATATTTTGCCGTTTTTCCACGTTTTTGTGAATTTTCAGTCTATGGGTATTAATTCATATATATACGATAAAAATGATGCAAACACATAATTGATTAGATAATAACCTTAAATACTTCATTTTCAATCATCTATTTGTTTCTCGTTAAAATACTGAGTAAGATATAGAAAAGGGGAGAAGTTCGGTTTTTATTGCATATATCGACGTTTCAGCCGGGTTAGAGCGGTTTTACGTGTACATCTTCCCTCGGTAATATAAACGGAAAATCAAGAACATTTTAGTTAATTCTAATGAAAACACATTGTTTTTGTATCATTTGTATTGGAAACAACATTGTCATATGTCTTTTCTTGGATCTAAATAATACGAAACCTCGCTCTATGATTTGGAGTGAAATCCTCAAATATGGTTAAATAGTGACTTTTTTCACGTTTTTCATGTAGTTTGATACTACGTAAATATATTCATTTTTACCAATATTTCGATTCTATTTCATGTAGTATCACGATATGTGATTTGGTCTTCAAATCTCAGAATTTCGCATAATATTGCATTTTAAGGAAGTTTTCTTGCATTTTGTTTCGTATGAAAAATCATCGAATTTAGCAATATTTTGACGTTTATCATCCCCTTTTCCTTTATGTGATTTAAACAAAATATCAACGAATTAGGCAATATTTTGCCGTTTTTCCACGTTTTTCTGAATTTTCAGTCTATGGGTATTAATTCATATATATACGATAAAAATGATGCAAACACATAATTGATTAGATAATAACCTTAAATACTTCATTTTCAATCATCTATTTATTTCTCGTTAAAATACTGAGTAAGATATTGAAAAGAGGAGAAGTTCGGTTTTTATTGCATATATCGACGTTTTAGCCGGATTAGAGCGGTTTTACGTGTACATCTTCCCTCGGTAATATAAACGGAAAATCAGGAACATTTTAGTTAATTCAAATGAAAACACATTGTTTTTTATCATTTGTATTGGAAACAACATTGTCATATGTCTTTTCTTGGATCTAAATAATACGAAACCTCGCTCTATGATTTGAAGGTAAAATCCTCAAATATGGTAAAATAGTGACTTTTTCACGTTAATCATGTAGTTTGATATTGCGTAAATATATTCATTTTTACCAATATTTCGATACTATTTCATGTAGTATCACGATATATGATTTGGCCTTCAAATCTCAGAATTTCGCATAATATTGCATTTTAAGCAAGTTTTCTTGCATTTTGTTTCGTACGAAAAATCATCGAATTTAGCAATATTTTGACGTTTATCATCCCCTTTTCCTTTATGTGATTTAAACAAAATATCGAATTAGGCAATATTTTGCCGTTTTTCCACATTTACGTGAATTTTCAGTTTATTGCTATTAATTCATTATATATACGATAAAAATGATGCAAACACATAATAATTATGATTAATGATTAAAATGATTAGATAATAACCTTAAATACTTCATTTTCAATCAACTATTTGTTTCTCGTTAAAATACTGAGTAAGATACTGAAAAGGTGAGAAGATCGGTTTTTATTGCATATATCGACGTTTCAGCCGGATTAGAGCGGTTTTACGTGTACATCTTCCCTCGGTAATATAAACGGAAAATCAGGAACATTTTAGTTAATTCTAATGAAAACACATTGATTTTTATCATTTGTATTGGAAACAACATTGTCATATGTCTTTTCTTGGATCTAAATAATACGAAAGCTCGCTCTATGATTTGAAGTTTAAATCTTTAAATATGGTTAAATAGTGACTTTTTTCACGTTTTTCATGTAGTTTGATACGACGTAAATATATTCCTTTTTACCAATATTTCGATTCTATTTCATGTAGTATCACGATATGTGATTTGGCCTTCAAATCTCAGAATTTCGCATAATATTGCATTTTAAGCAAGTTTTCTTGCATTTTGTTTCGTACGAAAAATCATCGAACTTAGCAATATTTTGACGTTTATCATCCCCTTTTCCTTTATGTGATTTAAACAAAATATCATCGAATTAGGCAATATTTTGCCGTTTTTCCACGTTTTTGTGAATTTTCAGTCTATGGGTATTAATTCATATATATACGATAAAAATGATGCAAACACATAATTGATTAGATAATAACCTTAAATACTTCATTTTCAATCATCTATTTGTTTCTCGTTAAAATACTGAGTAAGATATAGAAAAGGGGAGAAGTTCGGTTTTTATTGCATATATCGACGTTTCAGCCGGGTTAGAGCGGTTTTACGTGTACATCTTCCCTCGGTAATATAAACGGAAAATCAAGAACATTTTAGTTAATTCTAATGAAAACACATTGTTTTTGTATCATTTGTATTGGAAACAACATTGTCATATGTCTTTTCTTGGATCTAAATAATACGAAACCTCGCACTATGATTTGGAGTGAAATCCTCAAATATGGTTAAATAGTGACTTTTTTCACGTTTTTCATGTAGTTTGATACTACGTAAATATATTCATTTTTACCAATATTTCGATTCTATTTCATGTAGTATCACGATATGTGATTTGGTCTTCAAATCTCAGAATTTCGCATAATATTGCATTTTAAGGAAGTTTTCTTGCATTTTGTTTCGTACGAAAAATCATCGAATTTAGCAATATTTTGACGTTTATCATCCCCTTTTCCTTTATGTGATTTAAACAAAATATCAACGAATTAGGCAATATTTTGCCGTTTTTCCACGTTTTTCTGAATTTTCAGTCTATGGGTATTAATTCATATATATACGATAAAAATGATGCAAACACATAATTGATTAGATAATAACCTTAAATACTTCATTTTCAATCATCTATTTATTTCTCGTTAAAATACTGAGTAAGATATAGAAAAGGGGAGAAGTTCGGTTTTTATTGCATATATCGACGTTTCAGCCGGGTTAGAGCGGTTTTACGTGTACATCTTCCCTCGGTAATATAAACGGAAAATCAAGAACATTTTAGTTAATTCTAATGAAAACACATTGTTTTTGTATCATTTGTATTGGAAACAACATTGTCATATGTCTTTTCTTGGATCTAAATAATACGAAACCTCGCTCTATGATTTGGAGTGAAATCCTCAAATATGGTTAAATAGTGACTTTTTTCACGTTTTTCATGTAGTTTGATACTACGTAAATATATTCATTTTTACCAATATTTCGATTCTATTTCATGTAGTATCACGATATGTGATTTGGTCTTCAAATCTCAGAATTTCGCATAATATTGCATTTTAAGGAAGTTTTCTTGCATTTTGTTTCGTACGAAAAATCATCGAATTTAGCAATATTTTGACGTTTATCATCCCCTTTTCCTTTATGTGATTTAAACAAAATATCAACGAATTAGGCAATATTTTGCCGTTTTTCCACGTTTTTCTGAATTTTCAGTCTATGGGTATTAATTCATATATACGATAAAAATGATGCAAACACATAATTGATTAGATAATAACCTTAAATACTTCATTTTCAATCATCTATTTATTTCTCGTTAAAATACTGAGTAAGATATTGAAAAGAGGAGAAGTTCGGTTTTTATTGCATATATCGACGTTTCAGCCGGATTAGAGCGGTTTTACGTGTACATCTTCCCTCGGTAATATAAACGGAAAATCAGGAACATTTTAGTTAATTCTAATGAAAACACATTGTTTTTTATCATTTGTATTGGAAACAACATTGTCATATGTCTTTTCTTGGATCTAAATAATACGAAACCTCGCTCTATGATTTGAAGTAAAATCCTCAAATATGGTTAAATAGTGACTTTTTTCACGTTATTCATGTAGTTTGATATTACGTAAATATATTCATTTTTACCAATATTTCGATACTATTTCATGTAGTATCACGATATGTGATTTGGCCTTCAAATCTCAGAATTTCGCATAATATTGCATTTTAAGCAAGTTTTCTTGCATTTTGTTTCGTACGAAAAATCATCGAATTTAGCAATATTTTGACGTTTATCATCCCCTTTTCCTTTATGTGATTTAAACAAAATATCACGAATTAGGCAATATTTTGCCGTTTTTCCACAGTTTTACGTGAATTTTCAGTCTATGGCTATTAATTCATTATATATACGATAAAAATGATGCAAACACATAATAATTATGATTAATGATTAAATGATTAGATAATAACCTTAAATACTTCATTTTCAATCAATCTATTTGTTTCTCGTTAAAATACTGAGTAAGATACTGAAAAGGGGAGAAGATCGGTTTTTATTGCATATATCGACGTTTTCAGCCGGATTAGAGCGGTTTTACGTGTACATCTTCCCTCGGTAATATAAACGGAAAATCAGGAACATTTTAGTTAATTCTAATGAAAACACATTGATTTTTATCATTTGTATTGGAAACAACATTGTCATATGTCTTTTCTTGGATCTAAATAATACGAAAGCTCGCTCTATGATTTGAAGTTTAAATCTTAAATATGGTTAAATAGTGACTTTTTTCACGTTTTCATGTAGTTTGATATCGACGTAAATATATTCATTTTTACCAATATTTCGATTACTATTTCATGTAGTATCACGATATGTGATTTGGCCTTCAAATCTCAGAATTTCGCATAATATTGCATTTTAAGGCAAGTTTTCTTGCATTTTGTTTCGTACGAAAAATCATCGAATTTAGCAATATTTTGACGTTTATCATCCCCTTTTCCTTTATGTGATTTAAACAAAATATCACGAATTAGGCAATATTTTGCCGTTTTTCCACGTTTTTCTGAATTTTCAGTCTATGGGTATTAATTCATATATATACGATAAAAATGATGCAAACACATAATTGATTAGATAATAACCTTAAATACTTCATTTTCAATCATCTATTTGTTTCTCGTTAAAATACTGAGTAAGATATAGAAAAGGGGAGAAGTTCGGTTTTTATTGCATATATCGACGTTTCAGCCGGGTTAGAGCGGTTTTACGTGTACATCTTCCCTCGGTAATATAAACGGAAAATCAAGAACATTTTAGTTAATTCTAATGAAAACACATTGTTTTTGTATCATTTGTATTGGAAACAACATTGTCATATGTCTTTTCTTGGATCTAAATAATACGAAACCTCGCTCTATGATTTGGAGTGAAATCCTTCAAATATGGTTAAATAGTGACTTTTTTCACGTTTTTCATGTAGTTTGATACTACGTAAATATATTCATTTTTACCAATATTTCGATTCTATTTCATGTAGTATCACGATATGTGATTTGGTCCTTCAAATCTCAGAATTTCGCATAATATTGCATTTTAAGGAAGTTTTCTTGCATTTTGTTTCGTACGAAAAATCATCGAATTTAGCAATATTTTGACGTTTATCATCCCCTTTTCCTTTATGTGATTTAAACAAAATATCAACGAATTAGGCAATATTTTGCCGTTTTTCCACGTTTTTCTGAATTTTCAGTCTATGGGTATTAATTCATATATATACGATAAAAATGATGCAAACACATAATTGATTAGATAATAACCTTAAATACTTCATTTTCAATCATCTATTTGTTTCTCGTTAAAATACTGAGTAAGATATTAGAAAAGGGGAGAAGTTCGGTTTTTATTGCATATATCGACGTTTCAGCCGGGTTAGAGCGGTTTTACGTGTACATCTTCCCTCGGTAATATAAACGGAAAATCAAGAACATTTTAGTTAATTCTAATGAAAACACATTGTTTTTGTATCATTTGTATTGGAAACAACATTGTCATATGTCTTTTCTTGGATCTAAATAATACGAAACCTCGCTCTATGATTTGGAGTGAAATCCTCAAATATGGTTAAATAGTGACTTTTTTCACGTTTTTCATGTAGTTTGATACTACGTAAATATATTCATTTTTACCAATATTTCGATTCTATTTCATGTAGTATCACGATATGTGATTTGGTCTTCAATCTCAGAATTTCGCATAATATTGCATTTTAAGGAAGTTTTCTTGCATTTTGTTTCGTACGAAAAATCATCGAATTTAGCAATATTTTGACGTTTATCATCCCCTTTTCCTTTATGTGATTTAAACAAAATATCAACGAATTAGGCAATATTTTGCCGTTTTTCCACGTTTTTCTGAATTTTCAGTCTATGGGTATTAATTCATATATATACGATAAAAATGATGCAAACACATAATTGATTAGATAATAACCTTAAATACTTCATTTTCAATCATCTATTTATTTCTCGTTAAAATACTGAGTAAGATATTGAAAAGAGGAGAAGTTCGGTTTTTATTGCATATATCGACGTTTTAGCCGGATTAGAGCGGTTTTACGTGTACATCTTCCCTCGGTAATATAAACGGAAAATCAGGAACATTTTAGTTAATTCAAATGAAAACACATTGTTTTTTATCATTTGTATTGGAAACAACATTGTCATATGTCTTTTCTTGGATCTAAATAATACGAAACCTCGCTCTATGATTTGAAGGTAAAATCCTCAAATATGGTAAATAGTGACTTTTTCACGTTAATCATGTAGTTTGATATTGCGTAAATATATTCATTTTTACCAATATTTCGATACTATTTCATGTAGTATCACGATATATGATTTGGCCTTCAAATCTCAGAATTTCGCATAATATTGCATTTTAAGCAAGTTTTCTTGCATTTTGTTTCGTACGAAAAATCATCGAATTTAGCAATATTTTGACGTTTATCATCCCCTTTTCCTTTATGTGATTTAAACAAAATATCATCGAATTAGGCAATATTTTGCCGTTTTTCCACATTTACGTGAATTTTCAGTTTATTGCTATTAATTCATTATATATGCGATAAAAATGATGCAAACACATAATAATTATGATTAATGATTAAAATGATTAGATAATAACCTTAAATACTTCATTTTCAATCAACTATTTGTTTCTCGTTAAAATACTGAGTAAGATACTGAAAAGGGGAGAAGATCGGTTTTTATTGCATATATCGACGTTTCAGCCGGATTAGAGCGGTTTTACGTGTACATCTTCCCTCGGTAATATAAACGGAAAATCAGGAACATTTTAGTTAATTCTAATGAAAACACATTGATTTTTATCATTTGTATTGGAAACAACATTGTCATATGTCTTTTCTTGGATCTAAATAATACGAAAGCTCGCTCTATGATTTGAAGTTTAAATCTTTAAATATGGTTAAATAGTGATTTTTTTAACGTTTTTCATGTAGTTTGATACGACGTAAATATATTCATTTTTACCAATATTTCGATTCTATTTCATGTAGTATCACGATATGTGATTTGGCCTTCAAATCTCAGAATTTCGCATAATATTGCATTTTAAGCAAGTTTTCTGGCATTTTGTTTCGTACGAAAAATCATCGAATTTAGCAATATTTTGACGTTTATCATCCCCTTTTCCTTTATGTGATTTAAACAAAATATCATCGAATTAGGCAATATTTTGCCGTTTTTCCACGTTTTTGTGAATTTTCAGTCTATGGGTATTAATTCATATATATACGATAAAAAATGATGCAAACACATAATTGATTAGATAATAACCTTAAATACTTCATTTTCAATCATCTATTTGTTTCTCGTTAAAATACTGAGTAAGATATAGAAAAGGGGAGAAGTTCGGTTTTTATTGCATATATCGACGTTTCAGCCGGGTTAGAGCGGTTTTACGTGTACATCTTCCCTCGGTAATATAAACGGAAAATCAAGAACATTTTAGTTAATTCTAATGAAAACACATTGTTTTTGTATCATTTGTATTGGAAACAACATTGTCATATGTCTTTTCTTGGATCTAAATAATACGAAACCTCGCTCTATGATTTGGAGTGAAATCCTCAAATATGGTTAAATAGTGACTTTTTTCACGTTTTTCATGTAGTTTGATACTACGTAAATATATTCATTTTTACCAATATTTCGATTCTATTTCATGTAGTATCACGATATGTGATTTGGTCTTCAAATCTCAGAATTTCGCATAATATTGCATTTTAAGGAAGTTTTCTTGCATTTTGTTTCGTATGAAAAATCATCGAATTTAGCAATATTTTGACGTTTATCATCCCCTTTTCCTTTATGTGATTTAAACAAAATATCAACGAATTAGGCAATATTTTGCCGTTTTTCCACGTTTTTCTGAATTTTCAGTCTATGGGTATTAATTCATATATATACGATAAAAATGATGCAAACACATAATTGATTAGATAATAACCTTAAATACTTCATTTTCAATCATCTATTTGTTTCTCGTTAAAATACTGAGTAAGATATAGAAAAGGGGAGAAGTTCGGTTTTTATTGCATATATCGACGTTTCAGCCGGGTTAGAGCGGTTTTACGTGTACATCTTCCCTCGGTAATATAAACGGAAAATCAAGAACATTTTAGTTAATTCTAATGAAAACACATTGTTTTTGTATCATTTGTATTGGAAACAACATTGTCATATGTCTTTTCTTGGATCTAAATAATACGAAACCTCGCTCTATGATTTGGAGTGAAATCCTCAAATATGGTTAAATAGTGACTTTTTTCACGTTTTTCATGTAGTTTGATACTACGTAAATATATTCATTTTTACCAATATTTCGATTCTATTTCATGTAGTATCACGATATGTGATTTGGTCTTCAATCTCAGAATTTCGCATAATATTGCATTTTAAGGAAGTTTTCTTGCATTTTGTTTCGTACGAAAAATCATCGAATTTAGCAATATTTTGACGTTTATCATCCCCTTTTCCTTTATGTGATTTAAACAAAATATCAACGAATTAGGCAATATTTTGCCGTTTTTCCACGTTTTTCTGAATTTTCAGTCTATGGGTATTAATTCATATATATACGATAAAAATGATGCAAACACATAATTGATTAGATAATAACCTTAAATACTTCATTTTCAATCATCTATTTATTTCTCGTTAAAATACTGAGTAAGATATTGAAAAGAGGAGAAGTTCGGTTTTTATTGCATATATCGACGTTTTAGCCGGATTAGAGCGGTTTTACGTGTACATCTTCCCTCGGTAATATAAACGGAAAATCAGGAACATTTTAGTTAATTCAAATGAAAACACATTGTTTTTTATCATTTGTATTGGAAACAACATTGTCATATGTCTTTTCTTGGATCTAAATAATACGAAACCTCGCTCTATGATTTGAAGGTAAAATCCTCAAATATGGTAAAATAGTGACTTTTTCACGTTAATCATGTAGTTTGATATTGCGTAAATATATTCATTTTTACCAATATTTCGATACTATTTCATGTAGTATCACGATATATGATTTGGCCTTCAAATCTCAGAATTTCGCATAATATTGCATTTTAAGCAAGTTTTCTTGCATTTTGTTTCGTACGAAAAATCATCGAATTTAGCAATATTTTGACGTTTATCATCCCCTTTTCCTTTATGTGATTTAAACAAAATATCATCGAATTAGGCAATATTTTGCCGTTTTTCCACATTTACGTGAATTTTCAGTTTATTGCTATTAATTCATTATATATGCGATAAAAATGATGCAAACACATAATAATTATGATTAATGATTAAAATGATTAGATAATAACCTTAAATACTTCATTTTCAATCAACTATTTGTTTCTCGTTAAAATACTGAGTAAGATACTGAAAAGGGGAGAAGATCGGTTTTTATTGCATATATCGACGTTTCAGCCGGATTAGAGCGGTTTTACGTGTACATCTTCCCTCGGTAATATAAACGGAAAATCAGGAACATTTTAGTTAATTCTAATGAAAACACATTGATTTTTATCATTTGTATTGGAAACAACATTGTCATATGTCTTTTCTTGGATCTAAATAATACGAAAGCTCGCTCTATGATTTGAAGTTTAAATCTTTAAATATGGTTAAATAGTGATTTTTTTAACGTTTTTCATGTAGTTTGATACGACGTAAATATATTCATTTTTACCAATATTTCGATTCTATTTCATGTAGTATCACGATATGTGATTTGGCCTTCAAATCTCAGAATTTCGCATAATATTGCATTTTAAGCAAGTTTTCTGGCATTTTGTTTCGTACGAAAAATCATCGAATTTAGCAATATTTTGACGTTTATCATCCCCTTTTCCTTTATGTGATTTAAACAAAATATCATCGAATTAGGCAATATTTTGCCGTTTTTCCACGTTTTTGTGAATTTTCAGTCTATGGGTATTAATTCATATATATACGATAAAAAATGATGCAAACACATAATTGATTAGATAATAACCTTAAATACTTCATTTTCAATCATCTATTTGTTTCTCGTTAAAATACTGAGTAAGATATAGAAAAGGGGAGAAGTTCGGTTTTTATTGCATATATCGACGTTTCAGCCGGGTTAGAGCGGTTTTACGTGTACATCTTCCCTCGGTAATATAAACGGAAAATCAAGAACATTTTAGTTAATTCTAATGAAAACACATTGTTTTTGTATCATTTGTATTGGAAACAACATTGTCATATGTCTTTTCTTGGATCTAAATAATACGAAACCTCGCTCTATGATTTGGAGTGAAATCCTCAAATATGGTTAAATAGTGACTTTTTTCACGTTTTTCATGTAGTTTGATACTACGTAAATATATTCATTTTTACCAATATTTCGATTCTATTTCATGTAGTATCACGATATGTGATTTGGTCTTCAAATCTCAGAATTTCGCATAATATTGCATTTTAAGGAAGTTTTCTTGCATTTTGTTTCGTATGAAAAATCATCGAATTTAGCAATATTTTGACGTTTATCATCCCCTTTTCCTTTATGTGATTTAAACAAAATATCAACGAATTAAGCAATATTTTGCCGTTTTTCCACGTTTTTCTGAATTTTCAGTCTATGGGTATTAATTCATATATATACGATAAAAATGATGCAAACACATAATTGATTAGATAATAACCTTAAATACTTCATTTTCAATCATCTATTTATTTCTCGTTAAAATACTGAGTAAGATATTGAAAAGAGGAGAAGTTCGGTTTTTATTGCATATATTGACGTTTTAGCCGGATTAGAGCGGTTTTACGTGTACATCTTCCCTCGGTAATATAAACGGAAAATCAGGAACATTTTAGTTAATTCAAATGAAAACACATTGTTTTTTATCATTTGTATTGGAAACAACATTGTCATATGTCTTTTCTTGGATCTAAATAATACGAAACCTCGCTCTATGATTTGAAGGTAAAATCCTCAAATATGGTAAAATAGTGACTTTTTCACGTTAATCATGTAGTTTGATATTGCGTAAATATATTCATTTTTACCAATATTTCGATACTATTTCATGTAGTATCACGATATATGATTTGGCCTTCAAATCTCAGAATTTCGCATAATATTGCATTTTAAGCAAGTTTTCTTGCATTTTGTTTCGTACGAAAAATCATCGAATTTAGCAATATTTTGACGTTTATCATCCCCTTTTCCTTTATGTGATTTAAACAAAATATCATCGAATTAGGCAATATTTTGCCGTTTTTCCACATTTACGTGAATTTTCAGTTTATTGCTATTAATTCATTATATATGCGATAAAAATGATGCAAACACATAATAATTATGATTAATGATTAAAATGATTAGATAATAACCTTAAATACTTCATTTTCAATCAACTATTTGTTTCTCGTTAAAATACTGAGTAAGATACTGAAAAGGGGAGAAGATCGGTTTTTATTGCATATATCGACGTTTCAGCCGGATTAGAGCGGTTTTACGTGTACATCTTCCCTCGGTAATATAAACGGAAAATCAGGAACATTTTAGTTAATTCTAATGAAAACACATTGATTTTTATCATTTGTATTGGAAACAACATTGTCATATGTCTTTTCTTGGATCTAAATAATACAAAAGCTCGCTCTATGATTTGAAGTTTAAATCTTTAAATATGGTTAAATAGTGATTTTTTTCACGTTTTTCATGTAGTTTGATACGACGTAAATATATTCATTTTTACCAATATTTCGATTCTATTTCATGTAGTATCACGATATGTGATTTGGCCTTCAAATCTCAGAATTTCACATAATATTGCATTTTAAGCAAGTTTTCTTGCATTTTGTTTCGTACGAAAAATCATCGAATTTAGCAATATTTTGACGTTTATCATCCCCTTTTCCTTTATGTGATTTAAACAAAATATCATCGAATTAGGCAATATTTTGCCGTTTTTCCACGTTTTTGTGAATTTTCAGTCTATGGGTATTAATTCATATATATACGATAAAAATGATGCAAACACATAATTGATTAGATAATAACCTTAAATACTTCATTTTCAATCATCTATTTGTTTCTCGTTAAAATACTGAGTAAGATATAGAAAAGGGGAGAAGTTCGGTTTTTATTGCATATATCGACGTTTCAGCCGGGTTAGAGCGGTTTTACGTGTACATCTTCCCTCGGTAATATAAACGGAAAATCAAGAACATTTTAGTTAATTCTAATGAAAACACATTGTTTTTGTATCATTTGTATTGGAAACAACATTGTCATATGTCTTTTCTTGGATCTAAATAATACGAAACCTCGCTCTATGATTTGGAGTGAAATCCTCAAATATGGTTAAATAGTGACTTTTTTCACGTTTTTCATGTAGTTTGATACTACGTAAATATATTCATTTTTACCAATATTTCGATTCTATTTCATGTAGTATCACGATATGTGATTTGGTCTTCAAATCTCAGAATTTCGCATAATATTGCATTTTAAGGAAGTTTTCTTGCATTTTGTTTCGTATGAAAAATCATCGAATTTAGCAATATTTTGACGTTTATCATCCCCTTTTCCTTTATGTGATTTAAACAAAATATCAACGAATTAGGCAATATTTTGCCGTTTTTCCACGTTTTTCTGAATTTTCAGTCTATGGGTATTAATTCATATATATACGATAAAAATGATGCAAACACATAATTGATTAGATAATAACCTTAAATACTTCATTTTCAATCATCTATTTATTTCTCGTTAAAATACTGAGTAAGATATTGAAAAGAGGAGAAGTTCGGTTTTTATTGCATATATCGACGTTTTAGCCGGATTAGAGCGGTTTTACGTGTACATCTTCCCTCGGTAATATAAACGGAAAATCAGGAACATTTTAGTTAATTCAAATGAAAACACATTGTTTTTTATCATTTGTATTGGAAACAATATTGTCATATGTCTTTTCTTGGATCTAAATAATACGAAACCTCGCTCTATGATTTGAAGGTAAAATCCTCAAATATGGTAAAATAGTGACTTTTTCACGTTAATCATGTAGTTTGATATTGCGTAAATATATTCATTTTTACCAATATTTCGATACTATTTCATGTAGTATCACGATATATGATTTGGCCTTCAAATCTCAGAATTTCGCATAATATTGCATTTTAAGCAAGTTTTCTTGCATTTTGTTTCGTACGAAAAATCATCGAATTTAGCAATATTTTGACGTTTATCATCCCCTTTTCCTTTATGTGATTTAAACAAAATATCGAATTAGGCAATATTTTGCCGTTTTTCCACATTTACGTGAATTTTCAGTTGATTGCTATTAATTCATTATATATACGATAAAAATGATGCAAACACATAATAATTATGATTAATGATTAAAATGATTAGATAATAACCTTAAATACTTCATTTTCAATCAACTATTTGTTTCTCGTTAAAATACTGAGTAAGATACTGAAAAGGTGAGAAGATCGGTTTTTATTGCTTATATCGACGTTTCAGCCGGATTAGAGCGGTTTTACGTGTACATCTTCCCTCGGTAATATAAACGGAAAATCAGGAACATTTTAGTTAATTCTAATGAAAACACATTGATTTTTATCATTTGTATTGGAAACAACATTGTCATATGTCTTTTCTTTGATCTAAATAATACGAAAGCTCGCTCTATGATTTGAAGTTTAAATCTTTAAATATGGTTAAATAGTGACTTTTTTCACGTTTTTCATGTAGTTTGATACGACGTAAATATATTCATTTTTACCAATATTTCGATTCTATTTCATGTAGTATCACGATATGTGATTTGGCCTTCAAATCTCAGAATTTCGCATAATATTGCATTTTAAGCAAGTTTTTTTGCATTTTGTTTCGTACGAAAAATCATCGAAAATAGCAATATTTTGACGTTTATCATCCCCTTTTCCTTTATGTGATTTAAACAAAATATCATCGAATTAGGCAATATTTTGCCGTTTTTCCACGTTTTTGTGAATTTTCAGTCTATGGGTATTAATTCATATATATACGATAAAAATGATGCAAACACATAATTGATTAGATAATAACCTTAAATACTTCATTTTCAATCATCTATTTGTTTCTCGTTAAAATACTGAGTAAGATATAGAAAAGGGGAGAAGTTCGGTTTTTATTGCATATATCGACGTTTCAGCCGGGTTAGAGCGGTTTTACGTGTACATCTTCCCTCGGTAATTATAAACGGAAAATCAAGAACATTTTAGTTAATTCTAATGAAAACACATTGTTTTTGTATCATTTGTATTGGAAACAACATTGTCATATGTCTTTTCTTGGATCTAAATAATACGAAACTTCGCACTATGATTTGGAGTGAAATCCTCAAATATGGTTAAATAGTGACTTTTTTCACGTTTTTCATGTAGTTTGATTCTACGTAAATATATTCATTTTTACCAATATTTCGATTCTATTTCATGTAGTATCACGATATGTGATTTGGCCTTCAAATCTCAGAATTTCGCATAATATTGCATTTTAAGGAAGTTTTCTTGCATTTTGTTTCGTACGAAAAATCATCGAATTTAGCAATATTTTGACGTTTATCATCCCCTTTTCCTTTATGTGATTTAAACAAAATATCATCGAATTAGGCAATATTTTGCCGTTTTTCCACGTTTTTCTGAATTTTCAGTCTATGGGTTTTAATTCATATATAAAAGATAAAAATGATGCAAACACATAATTGATTAGATAATAACCTTAAATACTTCATTTTCAATCATCTATTTATTTCTCGTTAAAATACTGAGTAAGATATTGAAAAGGGGAGAAGTTCGGTTTTTATTGCATATATCGACGTTTCAGCCGGATTAGAGCGGTTTTACGTGTACATCTTCCCTCGGTAATATAAACGAAAAATCAGGAACATTTTTGTTAATTCTAATGAAAACACATTGATTTTTATCATTTGTATTGGAAACAGCATTGTCATATGTCTTTTTTTGGATCTAAATAATACGAAACCTCGCTCTATGATTTGAAGTTAAAATCCTCAAATATGGGTAAATAGTGACTTTTTTCACGTTTTTCATGTAGTTTGATACTACGTATATATATTCATTTTTACCAATATTTCGATACTATTTCATGTAGTATCACGATATATGATTTGGCCTTCAAATCTCAGAATTTCGCATAATATTGCATTTTAAGCAAGTTTTCTTGCATTTTGTTTCGTACGAAAAATCATCGAATTTAGCAATATTTTGACGTTTATCATCCCCTTTTCCTTTATGTGATTTAAACAAAATATCGAATTAGGCAATATTTTGCCGTTTTTCCACATTTACGTGAATTTTCAGTTTATTGCTATTAATTCATTATATATACGATAAAAATGATGCAAACACATAATAATTATGATTAATGATTAAAATGATTAGATAATAACCTTAAATACTTCATTTTCAATCAACTATTTGTTTCTCGTTAAAATACTGAGTAAGATACTGAAAAGGTGAGAAGATCGGTTTTTATTGCATATATCGACGTTTCAGCCGGATTAGAGCGGTTTTACGTGTACATCTTCCCTCGGTAATATAAACGGAAAATCAGGAACATTTTAGTTAATTCAAATGAAAACACATTGTTTTTTATCATTTGTATTGGAAACAACATTGTCATATGTCTTTTCTTGGATCTAAATAATACGAAACCTCGCTCTATGATTTGAAGGTAAAATCCTCAAATATGGTAAAATAGTGACTTTTTCACGTTAATCATGTAGTTTGATATTGCGTAAATATATTCATTTTTACCAATATTTCGATACTATTTCATGTAGTATCACGATATATGATTTGGCCTTCAAATCTCAGAATTTCGCATAATATTGCATTTTAAGCAAGTTTTCTTGCATTATAATTCGTACGAAAAATCATCGAATTTAGCAATATTTTGACGTTTATCATCCCCTTTTCCTTTATGTGATTTAAACAAAATATCGAATTAGGCAATATTTTGCCGTTTTTCCACATTTACGTGAATTTTCAGTTTATTGCTATTAATTCATTATATATACGATAAAAATGATGCAAACACATAATAATTATGATTAATGATTAAAATGATTAGATAATAACCTTAAATACTTCATTTTCAATCAACTATTTGTTCCTCGTTAAAATACTGAGTAAGATACTGAAAAGGTGAGAAGACCGGTTTTTATTGCATATATCGACGTTTCAGCCGGATTAGAGCGGTTTTACGTGTACATCTTCCCTCGGTAATATAAACGGAAAATCAGGAACATTTTAGTTAATTCTAATGAAAACACATTGATTTTTATCATTTGTATTGGAAACAACATTGTCATATGTCTTTTCTTGGATCTAAATAATACGAAAGCTCGCTCTATGATTTGAAGTTTAAATCTTTAAATATGGTTAAATAGTGACTTTTTTCACGTTTTTCATGTAGTTTGATACGACGTAAATATATTCATTTTTACCAATATTTCGATTCTATTTCATGTAGTATCACGATATGTGATTTGGCCTTCAAATCTCAGAATTTCGCATAATATTGCATTTTAAGGAAGTTTTCTTGCATTTTGTTTCGTACGAAAAATCATCGAATTTAGCAATATTTTGACGTTTATCATCCCCTTTTCCTTTATGTGATTTAAACAAAATATCAACGAATTAGGCAATATTTTGCCGTTTTTCCACGTTTTTCTGAATTTTCAGTCTATGGGTATTAATTCATATATATACGATAAAAATGATGCAAACACATAATTGATTAGATAATAACCTTAAATACTTCATTTTCAATCATCTATTTATTTCTCGTTAAAATACTGAGTAAGATATTGAAAAGAGAAGTTCGGTTTTTATTGCATATATCGACGTTTTAGCCGGATTAGAGCGGTTTTACGTGTACATCTTCCCTCGGTAATATAAACGGAAAATCAGGAACATTTTAGTTAATTCAAATGAAAACACATTGTTTTTTATCATTTGTATTGGAAACAACATTGTCATATGTCTTTTCTTGGATCTAAATAATACGAAACCTCGCTCTATGATTTGAAGGTAAAATCCTCAAATATGGTAAAATAGTGACTTTTTCACGTTAATCATGTAGTTTGATATTGCGTAAATATATTCATTTTTACCAATATTTTGATACTATTTCATGTAGTATCACGATATATGATTTGGCCTTCAAATCTCAGAATTTCGCATAATATTGCATTTTAAGCAAGTTTTCTTGCATTTTGTTTCGTACGAAAAATCATCGAATTTAGCAATATTTTGACGTTTATCATCCCCTTTTCCTTTATGTGATTTAAACAAAATATCGAATTAGGCAATATTTTGCCGTTTTTCCACATTTACGTGAATTTTCAGTTTATTGCTATTAATTCATTATATATACGATAAAAATGATGCAAACACATAATAATTATGATTAATTATTAAAATGATTAGATAATAACCTTAAATACTTCATTTTCAATCAACTATTTGTTTCTCGTTAAAATACTGAGTAAGATACTGAAAAGGTGAGAAGATCGGTTTTTATTGCATATATCGACGTTTCAGCCGGATTAGAGCGGTTTTACGTGTACATCTTCCCTCGGTAATATAAACGGAAAATCAGGAACATTTTAGTTAATTCTAATGAAAACACATTGATTTTTATCATTTGTATTGGAAACAACATTGTCATATGTCTTTTCTTGGATCTAAATAATACGAAAGCTCGCTCTATGATTTGAAGTTTAAATCTTTAAATATGGTTAAATAGTGACTTTTTTCACGTTTTTCATGTAGTTTGATACGACGTAAATATATTCATTTTTACCAATATTTCGATTCTATTTCATGTAGTATCACGATATGTGATTTGGCCTTCAAATCTCAGAATTTCGCATAATATTGCATTTTAAGGAAGTTTTCTTGCATTTTGTTTCGTACGAAAAATCATCGAATTTAGCAATATTTTGACGTTTATCATCCCCTTTTCCTTTATGTGATTTAAACAAAATATCAACGAATTAGGCAATATTTTGCCGTTTTTCCACGTTTTTCTGAATTTTCAGTCTATGGGTATTAATTCATATATATACGATAAAAATGATGCAAACACATAATTGATTAGATAATAACCTTAAATACTTCATTTTCAATCATCTATTTATTTCTCGTTAAAATACTGAGTAAGATATTGAAAAGAGAAGTTCGGTTTTTATTGCATATATCGACGTTTTAGCCGGATTAGAGCGGTTTTACGTGTACATCTTCCCTCGGTAATATAAACGGAAAATCAGGAACATTTTAGTTAATTCAAATGAAAACACATTGTTTTTTATCATTTGTATTGGAAACAACATTGTCATATGTCTTTTCTTGGATCTAAATAATACGAAACCTCGCTCTATGATTTGAAGGTAAAATCCTCAAATATGGTAAAATAGTGACTTTTTCACGTTAATCATGTAGTTTGATATTGCGTAAATATATTCATTTTTACCAATATTTTGATACTATTTCATGTAGTATCACGATATATGATTTGGCCTTCAAATCTCAGAATTTCGCATAATATTGCATTTTAAGCAAGTTTTCTTGCATTTTGTTTCGTACGAAAAATCATCGAATTTAGCAATATTTTGACGTTTATCATCCCCTTTTCCTTTATGTGATTTAAACAAAATATCGAATTAGGCAATATTTTGCCGTTTTTCCACATTTACGTGAATTTTCAGTTTATTGCTATTAATTCATTATATATACGATAAAAATGATGCAAACACATAATAATTATGATTAATTATTAAAATGATTAGATAATAACCTTAAATACTTCATTTTCAATCAATTATTTGTTTCTCGTTAAAATACTGAGTAAGATACTGAAAAGGTGAGAAGATCGGTTTTTATTGCATATATCGACGTTTCAGCCGGATTAGAGCGGTTTTACGTGTACATCTTCCCTCGGTAATATAAACGGAAAATCAGGAACATTTTAGTTAATTCTAATGAAAACACATTGATTTTTATCATTTGTATTGGAAACAACATTGTCATATGTCTTTTCTTGGATCTAAATAATACGAAAGCTCGCTCTATGATTTGAAGTTTAAATCTTTAAATATGGTTAAATAGTGACTTTTTTCACGTTTTTCATGTAGTTTGATACGACGTAAATATATTCATTTTTACCAATATTTCGATTCTATTTCATGTAGTATCACGATATGTGATTTGGCCTTCAAATCTCAGAATTTCGCATAATATTGCATTTTAAGCAAGTTTTCTTGCATTTTGTTTCGTACGAAAAATCATCGAACTTAGCAATATTTTGACGTTTATCATCCCCTTTTCCTTTATGTGATTTAAACAAAATATCATCGAATTAGGCAATATTTTGCCGTTTTTCCACGTTTTTGTGAATTTTCAGTCTATGGGTATTAATTCATATATATACGATAAAAATGATGCAAACACATAATTGATTAGATAATAACCTTAAATACTTCATTTTCAATCATCTATTTGTTTCTCGTTAAAATACTGAGTAAGATATAGAAAAGGGGAGAAGTTCGGTTTTTATTGCATATATCGACGTTTCAGCCGGGTTAGAGCGGTTTTACGTGTACATCTTCCCTCGGTAATATAAACGGAAAATCAAGAACATTTTAGTTAATTCTAATGAAAACACATTGTTTTTGTATCATTTGTATTGGAAACAACATTGTCATATGTCTTTTCTTGGATCTAAATAATACGAAACCTCGCACTATGATTTGGAGTGAAATCCTCAAATATGGTTAAATAGTGACTTTTTTCACGTTTTTCATGTAGTTTGATACTACGTAAATATATTCATTTTTACCAATATTTCGATTCTATTTCATGTAGTATCACGATATGTGATTTGGCCTTCAAATCTCAGAATTTCGCATAATATTGCATTTTAAGGAAGTTTTCTTGCATTTTGTTTCGTACGAAAAATCATCGAATTTAGCAATATTTTGACGTTTATCATCCCCTTTTCCTTTATGTGATTTAAACAAAATATCGAATTAGGCAATATTTTGCCGTTTTTCCACATTTACGTGAATTTTCAGTTTATTGCTATTAATTCATTATATATACGATAAAAATGATGCAAACACATAATAATTATGATTAATGATTAAAATGATTAGATAATAACCTTAAATACTTCATTTTCAATCAACTATTTGTTTCTCGTTAAAATACTGAGTAAGATACTGAAAAGGTGAGAAGATCGGTTTTTATTGCATATATTGCATATGCGTTTCAGCCGGATTAGAGCGGTTTTACGTGTACATCTTCCCTCGGTAATATAAACGGAAAATCAGGAACATTTTAGTTAATTCAAATGAAAACACATTGTTTTTTATCATTTGTATTGGAAACAACATTGTCATATGTCTTTTCTTGGATCTAAATAATACGAAACCTCGCTCTATGATTTGAAGGTAAAATCCTCAAATATGGTAAAATAGTGACTTTTTCACGTTAATCATGTAGTTTGATATTGCGTAAATATATTCATTTTTACCAATATTTCGATACTATTTCATGTAGTATCACGATATATGATTTGGCCTTCAAATCTCAGAATTTCGCATAATATTGCATTTTAAGCAAGTTTTCTTGCATTTTGTTTCGTACGAAAAATCATCGAATTTAGCAATATTTTGACGTTTATCATCCCCTTTTCCTTTATGTGATTTAAACAAAATATCGAATTAGGCAATATTTTGCCGTTTTTCCACATTTACGTGAATTTTCAGTTTATTGCTATTAATTCATTATATATACGATAAAAATGATGCAAACACATAATAATTATGATTAATGATTAAAATGATTAGATAATAACCTTAAATACTTCATTTTCAATCAACTATTTGTTTCTCGTTAAAATACTGAGTAAGATACTGAAAAGGTGAGAAGATCGGTTTTTATTGCATATATCGACGTTTCAGCCGGATTAGAGCGGTTTTACGTGTACATCTTCCCTCGGTAATATAAACGGAAAATCAGGAACATTTTAGTTAATTCTAATGAAAACACATTGATTTTTATCATTTGTATTGGAAACAACATTGTCATATGT
The DNA here is from genome assembly GCF_040958095.1 of Procambarus clarkii. Lineage (NCBI taxonomy): Eukaryota > Metazoa > Arthropoda > Malacostraca > Decapoda > Cambaridae > Procambarus > Procambarus clarkii. The sequence continues at coordinate 54,436 of NW_027189145.1, forward strand.
CTTTTCTTGGATCTAAATAATACGAAAGCTCGCTCTATGATTTGAAGTTTAAATCTTTAAATATGGTTAAATAGTGACTTTTTTCACGTTTTTCATGTAGTTTGATACGACGTAAATATATTCATTTTTACCAATATTTCGATTCTATTTCATGTAGTATCACGATATGTGATTTGGCCTTCAAATCTCAGAATTTCGCATAATATTGCATTTTAAGCAAGTTTTTTTGCATTTTGTTTCGTACGAAAAATCATCGAACTTAGCAATATTTTGACGTTTATCATCCCCTTTTCCTTTATGTGATTTAAACAAAATATCATCGAATTAGGCAATATTTTGCCGTTTTTCCACGTTTTTGTGAATTTTCAGTCTATGGGTATTAATTCATATATATACGATAAAAATGATGCAAACACATAATTGATTAGATAATAACCTTAAATACTTCATTTTCAATCATCTATTTGTTTCTCGTTAAAATACTGAGTAAGATATAGAAAAGGGGAGAAGTTCGGTTTTTATTGCATATATCGACGTTTCAGCCGGGTTAGAGCGGTTTTACGTGTACATCTTCCCTCGGTAATATAAACGGAAAATCAAGAACATTTTAGTTAATTCTAATGAAAACACATTGTTTTTGTATCATTTGTATTGGAAACAACATTGTCATATGTCTTTTCTTGGATCTAAATAATACGAAACCTCGCACTATGATTTGGAGTGAAATCCTCAAATATGGTTAAATAGTGACTTTTTTCACGTTTTTCATGTAGTTTGATACTAAGTAAATATATTCATTTTTACCAATATTTCGATTCTATTTCATGTAGTATCACGATATGTGATTTGGCCTTCAAATCTCAGAATTTCGCATAATATTGCATTTTAAGGAAGTTTTCTTGCATTTTGTTTCGTACGAAAAATCATCGAATTTAGCAATATTTTGACGTTTATCATCCCCTTTTCCTTTATGTGATTTAAACAAAATATCATCGAATTAGGCAATATTTTGCCGTTTTTCCACGTTTTTCTGAATTTTCAGTCTATGGGTTTTAATTCATATATAAAAGATAAAAATGATGCAAACACATAATTGATTAGATAATAACCTTAAATACTTCATTTTCAATCATCTATTTATTTCTCGTTAAAATACTGAGTAAGATATTGAAAAGGGGAGAAGTTCGGTTTTTATTGCATATATCGACGTTTCAGCCGGATTAGAGCGGTTTTACGTGTACATCTTCCCTCGGTAATATAAACGAAAAATCAGGAACATTTTTGTTAATTCTAATGAAAACACATTGATTTTTATCATTTGTATTGGAAACAGCATTGTCATATGTCTTTTTATGGATCTAAATAATACGAAACCTCGCTCTATGATTTGAAGTTAAAATCCTCAAATATGGGTAAATAGTGACTTTTTTCACGTTTTTCATGTAGTTTGATACTACGTATATATATTCATTTTTACCAATATTTCGATACTATTTCATGTAGTATCACGATATATGATTTGGCCTTCAAATCTCAGAATTTCGCATAATATTGCATTTTAAGCAAGTTTTCTTGCATTTTGTTTCGTACGAAAAATCATCGAATTTAGCAATATTTTGACGTTTATCATCCCCTTTTCCTTTATGTGATTTAAACAAAATATCGAATTAGGCAATATTTTGCCGTTTTTCCACATTTACGTGAATTTTCAGTTTATTGCTAGTAATTCATTATATATACGATAAAAATGATGCAAACACATAATAATTATGATTAATGATTAAAATGATTAGATAATAACCTTAAATACTTCATTTTCAATCAACTATTTGTTTCTCGTTAAAATACTGAGTAAGATACTGAAAAGGTGAGAAGATCGGTTTTTATTGCATATATCGACGTTTCAGCCGGATTAGAGCGGTTTTACGTGTACATCTTCCCTCGGTAATATAAACGGAAAATCAGGAACATTTTAGTTAATTCTAATGAAAACACATTGATTTTTATCATTTGTATTGGAAACAACATTGTCATATGTCTTTTCTTGGATCTAAATAATACGAAAGCTCGCTCTATGATTTGAAGTTTAAATCTTTAAATATGGTTAAATAGTGACTTTTTTCACGTTTTTCATGTAGTTTGATACGACGTAAATATATTCATTTTTACCAATATTTCGATTCTATTTCATGTAGTATCACGATATGTGATTTGGCCTTCAAATCTCAGAATTTCGCATAATATTGCATTTTAAGCAAGTTTTTTTGCATTTTGTTTCGTACGAAAAATCATCGAACTTAGCAATATTTTGACGTTTATCATCCCCTTTTCCTTTATGTGATTTAAACAAAATATCATCGAATTAGGCAATATTTTGCCGTTTTTCCACGTTTTTGTGAATTTTCAGTCTATGGGTATTAATTCATATATATACGATAAAAATGATGCAAACACATAATTGATTAGATAATAACCTTAAATACTTCATTTTCAATCATCTATTTGTTTCTCGTTAAAATACTGAGTAAGATATAGAAAAGGGGAGAAGTTCGGTTTTTATTGCATATATCGACGTTTCAGCCGGGTTAGAGCGGTTTTACGTGTACATCTTCCCTCGGTAATATAAACGGAAAATCAAGAACATTTTAGTTAATTCTAATGAAAACACATTGTTTTTGTATCATTTGTATTGGAAACAACATTGTCATATGTCTTTTCTTGGATCTAAATAATACGAAACCTCGCACTATGATTTGGAGTGAAATCCTCAAATATGGTTAAATAGTGACTTTTTTCACGTTTTTCATGTAGTTTGATACTACGTAAATATATTCATTTTTACCAATATTTCGATTCTATTTCATGTAGTATCACGATATGTGATTTGGCCTTCAAATCTCAGAATTTCGCATAATATTGCATTTTAAGGAAGTTTTCTTGCATTTTGTTTCGTACGAAAAATCATCGAATTTAGCAATATTTTGACGTTTATCATCCCCTTTTCCTTTATGTGATTTAAACAAAATATCATCGAATTAGGCAATATTTTGCCGTTTTTCCACGTTTTTCTGAATTTTCAGTCTATGGGTTTTAATTCATATATAAAAGATAAAAATGATGCAAACACATAATTGATTAGATAATAACCTTAAATACTTCATTTTCAATCATCTATTTATTTCTCGTTAAAATACTGAGTAAGATATTGAAAAGGGGAGAAGTTCGGTTTTTATTGCATATATCGACGTTTCAGCCGGATTAGAGCGGTTTTACGTGTACATCTTCCCTCGGTAATATAAACGAAAAATCAGGAACATTTTTGTTAATTCTAATGAAAACACATTGATTTTTATCATTTGTATTGGAAACAGCATTGTCATATGTCTTTTTTTGGATCTAAATAATACGAAACCTCGCTCTATGATTTGAAGTTAAAATCCTCAAATATGGGTAAATAGTGACTTTTTTCACGTTTTTCATGTAGTTTGATACTACGTATATATATTCATTTTTACCAATATTTCGATACTATTTCATGTAGTATCACGATATATGATTTGGCCTTCAAATCTCAGAATTTCGCATAATATTGCATTTTAAGCAAGTTTTCTTGCATTTTGTTTCGTACGAAAAATCATCGAATTTAGCAATATTTTGACGTTTATCATCCCCTTTTCCTTTATGTGATTTAAACAAAATATCGAATTAGGCAATATTTTGCCGTTTTTCCACATTTACGTGAATTTTCAGTTTATTGCTATTAATTCATTATATATACGATAAAAATGATGCAAACACATAATAATTATGATTAATGATTAAAATGATTAGATAATAACCTTAAATACTTCATTTTCAATCAACTATTTGTTTCTCGTTAAAATACTGAGTAAGATACTGAAAAGGTGAGAAGATCGGTTTTTATTGCATATATCGACGTTTCAGCCGGATTAGAGCGGTTTTACGTGTACATCTTCCCTCGGTAATATAAACGGAAAATCAGGAACATTTTAGTTAATTCAAATGAAAACACATTGTTTTTTATCATTTGTATTGGAAACAACATTGTCATATGTCTTTTCTTGGATCTAAATAATACGAAACCTCGCTCTATGATTTGAAGGTAAAATCCTCAAATATGGTAAAATAGTGACTTTTTCACGTTAATCATGTAGTTTGATATTGCGTAAATATATTCATTTTTACCAATATTTCGATACTATTTCATGTAGTATCACGATATATGATTTGGCCTTCAAATCTCAGAATTTCGCATAATATTGCATTTTAAGCAAGTTTTCTTGCATTTTGTTTCGTACGAAAAATCATCGAATTTAGCCATATTTTGACGTTTATCATCCCCTTTTCCTTTATGTGATTTAAACAAAATATCGAATTAGGCAATATTTTGCCGTTTTTCCACATTTACGTGAATTTTCAGTTTATTGCTATTAATTCATTATATATACGATAAAAATGATGCAAACACATAATAATTATGATTAATGATTAAAATGATTAGATAATAACCTTAAATACTTCATTTTCAATCAACTATTTGTTTCTCGTTAAAATACTGAGTAAGATACTGAAAAGGTGAGAAGATCGGTTTTTATTGCATATATCGACGTTTCAGCCGGATTAGAGCGGTTTTACGTGTACATCTTCCCTCGGTAATATAAACGGAAAATCAGGAACATTTTAGTTAATTCAAATGAAAACACATTGTTTTTTATCATTTGTATTGGAAACAACATTGTCATATGTCTTTTCTTGGATCTAAATAATACGAAACCTCGCTCTATGATTTGAAGGTAAAATCCTCAAATATGGTAAAATAGTGACTTTTTCACGTTAATCATGTAGTTTGATATTGCGTAAATATATTCATTTTTACCAATATTTCGATACTATTTCATGTAGTATCACGATATATGATTTGGCCTTCAAATCTCAGAATTTCGCATAATATTGCATTTTAAGCAAGTTTTCTTGCATTTTGTTTCGTACGAAAAATCATCGAATTTAGCAATATTTTGACGTTTATCATCCCCTTTTCCTTTATGTGATTTAAACAAAATATCGAATTAGGCAATATTTTGCCGTTTTTCCACATTTACGTGAATTTTCAGTTTATTGCTATTAATTCATTATATATACGATAAAAATGATGCAAACACATAATAATTATGATTAATTATTAAAATGATTAGATAATAACCTTAAATACTTCATTTTCAATCAACTATTTGTTTCTCGTTAAAATACTGAGTAAGATACTGAAAAGGTGAGAAGATCGGTTTTTATTGCATATATCGACGTTTCAGCCGGATTAGAGCGGTTTTACGTGTACATCTTCCCTCGGTAATATAAACGGAAAATCAGGAACATTTTAGTTAATTCTAATGAAAACACATTGATTTTTATCATTTGTATTGGAAACAACATTGTCATATGTCTTTTCTTGGATCTAAATAATACGAAAGCTCGCTCTATGATTTGAAGTTTAAATCTTTAAATATGGTTAAATAGTGACTTTTTTCACGTTTTTCATGTAGTTTGATACGACGTAAATATATTCATTTTTACCAATATTTCGATTCTATTTCATGTAGTATCACGATATGTGATTTGGCCTTCAAATCTCAGAATTTCGCATAATATTGCATTTTAAGCAAGTTTTCTTGCATTTTGTTTCGTACGAAAAATCATCGAACTTAGCAATATTTTGACGTTTATCATCCCCTTTTCCTTTATGTGATTTAAACAAAATATCATCGAATTAGGCAATATTTTGCCGTTTTTCCACGTTTTTGTGAATTTTCAGTCTATGGGTATTAATTCATATATATACGATAAAAATGATGCAAACACATAATTGATTAGATAATAACCTTAAATACTTCATTTTCAATCATCTATTTGTTTCTCGTTAAAATACTGAGTAAGATATAGAAAAGGGGAGAAGTTCGGTTTTTATTGCATATATCGACGTTTCAGCCGGGTTAGAGCGGTTTTACGTGTACATCTTCCCTCGGTAATATAAACGGAAAATCAAGAACATTTTAGTTAATTCTAATGAAAACACATTGTTTTTGTATCATTTGTATTGGAAACAACATTGTCATATGTCTTTTCTTGGATCTAAATAATACGAAACCTCGCACTATGATTTGGAGTGAAATCCTCAAATATGGTTAAATAGTGACTTTTTTCACGTTTTTCATGTAGTTTGATACTACGTAAATATATTCATTTTTACCAATATTTCGATTCTATTTCATGTAGTATCACGATATGTGATTTGGCCTTCAAATCTCAGAATTTCGCATAATATTGCATTTTAAGGAAGTTTTCTTGCATTTTGTTTCGTACGAAAAATCATCGAATTTAGCAATATTTTGACGTTTATCATCCCCTTTTCCTTTATGTGATTTAAACAAAATATCATCGAATTAGGCAATATTTTGCCGTTTTTCCACGTTTTTCTGAATTTTCAGTCTATGGGTTTTAATTCATATATAAAAGATAAAAATGATGCAAACACATAATTGATTAGATAATAACCTTAAATACTTCATTTTCAATCATCTATTTATTTCTCGTTAAAATACTGAGTAAGATATTGAAAAGGGGAGAAGTTCGGTTTTTATTGCATATATCGACGTTTCAGCCGGGTTAGAGCGGTTTTACGTTTACATCTTCCCTCGGTAATATAAACGGAAAATCAAGAACATTTTAGTTAATTCTAATGAAAACACATTGTTTTTGTATCATTTGTATTGGAAACAACATTGTCATATGTCTTTTCTTGGATCTAAATAATACGAAACCTCGCTCTATGATTTGAAGGTAAAATCCCCAAATATGGTAAAATTGTGACTTTTTTCACGTTAATCATGTAGTTTGATATTACGTAAATATATTCATTTTTACCAATATTTCGATACTATTTCATGTAGTATTACGATATGTTATTTGGCCTTCAAATCTCAGAATTTCGCATAATATAGCATTTTAAGCAAGTTCTCTTGCATTTTGTTTCGTACGGAAAATCATCGAATTTAGCAATATTTTGACGTTCAACATCCCCTTTTCCTTTATGTTATTTAAACAAAATATCATCGAATTAGGCAATTTTTTGCCGTTTTTCCACGTTTATGTGAATTTTCAGTTTATTGGTATTAATTCATTATATATACGATAAAAATGATGAAAACACATAATAATTATGATTAATGATTAAAATGATTAGATAATAACCTTAAATACTTCATTTTCAATCAACTATTTGTTTCTCGATAAAATACTGAGTAAGATATTGAAAAGGGGAGAAGTTCGGTTTTCATTGCATATATCGACGTTTCAGCCGGATTAGAGCGGTTTTACGTGAACATCTTCCCTCGGTAATATAAACGGAAAATCAGGAACATTTTAGTTAATTCTAATGAAAACACATTGATTTTTATCATCTGTATTGGAAACAGCATTGTCATATGTCTTTTCTTGGATCTAAATAATACGAAACCTCTCTCTATGATTTGAAGGTAAAATCCTCAAATATGGTTAAATAGTGACTTTTTTCACGTTTTTCATGTAGTTTGATACTACGTATATATATTCATTTTTACCAGTATTGCATCATTTACGATAAAAATGATGCAAACACATAATTGATTAGATAATAACCTTAAATACTTCATTTTCAATCTTCTATTTGTTTCTCCTTAAAATACTGAGTAAGATATAGAAAAGGGGAGAAGTTCGGTTTTTATTGCATATATCGACGTTTCAGCCGGGTTAGAGCGGTTTTACGTTTACATCTTCCCTCGGTAATATAAACGGAAAATCAAGAACATTTTAGTTAATTCTAATGAAAACACATTGTTTTTGTATCATTTGTATTGGAAACAACATTGTCATATGTCTTTTCTTGGATCTAAATAATACGAAACCTCGCTCTATGATTTGAAGGTAAAATCCCCAAATATGGTAAAATTGTGACTTTTTTCACGTTAATCATGTAGTTTGATATTACGTAAATATATTCATTTTTACCAATATTTCGATACTATTTCATGTAGTATTACGATATGTTATTTGGCCTTCAAATCTCAGAATTTCGCATAATATAGCATTTTAAGCAAGTTCTCTTGCATTTTGTTTCGTACGGAAAATCATCGAATTTAGCAATATTTTGACGTTCAACATCCCCTTTTCCTTTATGTTATTTAAACAAAATATCATCGAATTAGGCAATTTTTTGCCGTTTTTCCACGTTTATGTGAATTTTCAGTTTATTGGTATTAATTCATTATATATACGATAAAAATGATGAAAACACATAATAATTATGATTAATGATTAAAATGATTAGATAATAACCTTAAATACTTCATTTTCAATCAACTATTTGTTTCTCGATAAAATACTGAGTAAGATATTGAAAAGGGGAGAAGTTCGGTTTTCATTGCATATATCGACGTTTCAGCCGGATTAGAGCGGTTTTACGTGAACATCTTCCCTCGGTAATATAAACGGAAAATCAGGAACATTTTAGTTAATTCTAATGAAAACACATTGATTTTTATCATCTGTATTGGAAACAGCATTGTCATATGTCTTTTCTTGGATCTAAATAATACGAAACCTCTCTCTATGATTTGAAGTTAAAATCCTCAAATATGGTTAAATAGTGACTTTTTTCACGTTTTTCATGTAGTTTGATACTACGTATATATATTCATTTTTACCAGTATTTCGATTTTATTTCATGTAGTATCACGATATGTGATTTGGCCTTCAAATCTCAGAATTTCGCATAATATTGCATTTTAAGCAAGTTTTCTTGCATTTGGTTTCGTACGAAAAATCATCGAATTTAGCAATATTTTGACGTTTATCATCCCCTTTTCCTTTATGTGATTTAAACAAAATATCATCGAATTAGGCAATATTTTGCCGTTTTTCCACGTTTTTCTGAATTTTCAGTCTATGGGTTTTAATTCATATATAAAAGATAAAAATGATGCAAACACATAATTGATTAGATAATAACCTTAAATACTTCATTTTCAATCATCTATTTATTTCTCGTTAAAATACTGAGTAAGATATTGAAAAGGGGAGAAGTTCGGTTTTTATTGCATATATCGACGTTTCAGCCGGGTTAGAGCGGTTTTACGTGTACATCTTCCCTCGGTAATATAAACGGAAAATCAAGAACATTTTAGTTAATTCTAATGAAAACACATTGTTTTTGTATCATTTGTATTGGAAACAACATTGTCATATGTCTTTTCTTGGATCTAAATAATACGAAACCTCGCTCTATGATTTGAAGGTAAAATCCCCAAATATGGTAAAATTGTGACTTTTTTCACGTTAATCATGTAGTTTGATATTACGTAAATATATTCATTTTTACCAATATTTCGATACTATTTCATGTAGTATTACGATATGTTATTTGGCGTTCAAATCTCAGAATTTCGCATAATATTGCATTTTAAGCAAGTTCTCTTGCATTTTGTTTCGTACGGAAAATCATCGAATTTAGCAATATTTTGACGTTCAACATCCCCTTTTCCTTTATGTTATTTAAACAAAATATCATCGAATTAGGCAATTTTTTGCCGTTTTTCCACGTTTATGTGAATTTTCAGTTTATTGGTATTAATTCATTATATATACGATAAAAATGATGAAAACACATAATAATTATGATTAATGATTAAAATGATTAGATAATAACCTTAAATACTTCATTTTCAATCAACTATTTGTTTCTCGATAAAATACTGAGTAAGATATTGAAAAGGGGAGAAGTTCGGTTTTCATTGCATATATCGACGTTTCAGCCGGATTAGAGCGGTTTTACGTTTACATCTTCCCTCGGTAATATAAACGGAAAATCAGGAACATTTTAGTTAATTTTAATGAAAACACATTGATTTTTATCATTTGTATTGGAAACAACATTGTCATATGTCTTTTCTTGGATCTAAATAATACGAAAGCTCGCTCTATGATTTGAAGTTTAAATCTTTAAATATGGTTAAATAGTGACTTTTTTCACGTTTTTCATGTAGTTTGATACGACGTAAATATATTCATTTTTACCAATATTTCGATTCTATTTCATGTAGTATCACGATATGTGATTTGGCCTTCAAATCTCAGAATTTCGCATAATATTGCATTTTAAGCAAGTTTTCTTGCATTTTGTTTCGTACGAAAAATCATCGAACTTAGCAATATTTTGACGTTCATCATCCCCTTTTCCTTTATGTGATTTAAACAAAATATCATCGAATTAGGCAATATTTTGCCGTTTTTCCACGTTTTTGTGAATTTTCAGTCTATGGGTATTAATTCATATATATACGATAAAAATGATGCAAACACATAATTGATTAGATAATAACCTTAAATACTTCATTTTCAATCTTCTATTTGTTTCTCCTTAAAATACTGAGTAAGATATAGAAAAGGGGAGAAGTTCGGTTTTTATTGCATATATCGACGTTTCAGCCGGGTTAGAGCGGTTTTACGTTTACATCTTCCCTCGGTAATATAAACGGAAAATCAAGAACATTTTAGTTAATTCTAATGAAAACACATTGTTTTTGTATCATTTGTATTGGAAACAACATTGTCATATGTCTTTTCTTGGATCTAAATAATACGAAACCTCGCTCTATGATTTGAAGGTAAAATCCCCAAATATGGTAAAATTGTGACTTTTTTCACGTTAATCATGTAGTTTGATATTACGTAAATATATTCATTTTTACCAATATTTCGATACTATTTCATGTAGTATTACGATATGTTATTTGGCCTTCAAATCTCAGAATTTCGCATAATATAGCATTTTAAGCAAGTTCTCTTGCATTTTGTTTCGTACGGAAAATCATCGAATTTAGCAATATTTTGACGTTCAACATCCCCTTTTCCTTTATGTTATTTAAACAAAATATCATCGAATTAGGCAATTTTTTGCCGTTTTTCCACGTTTATGTGAATTTTCAGTTTATTGGTATTAATTCATTATATATACGATAAAAATGATGAAAACACATAATAATTATGATTAATGATTAAAATGATTAGATAATAACCTTAAATACTTCATTTTCAATCAACTATTTGTTTCTCGATAAAATACTGAGTAAGATATTGAAAAGGGGAGAAGTTCGGTTTTCATTGCATATATCGACGTTTCAGCCGGATTAGAGCGGTTTTACGTGAACATCTTCCCTCGGTAATATAAACGGAAAATCAGGAACATTTTAGTTAATTCTAATGAAAACACATTGATTTTTATCATCTGTATTGGAAACAGCATTGTCATATGTCTTTTCTTGGATCTAAATAATACGAAACCTCTCTCTATGATTTGAAGGTAAAATCCTCAAATATGGTTAAATAGTGACTTTTTTCACGTTTTTCATGTAGTTTGATACTACGTATATATATTCATTTTTACCAGTATTGCATCATTTACGATAAAAATGATGCAAACACATAATTGATTAGATAATAACCTTAAATACTTCATTTTCAATCTTCTATTTGTTTCTCCTTAAAATACTGAGTAAGATATAGAAAAGGGGAGAAGTTCGGTTTTTATTGCATATATCGACGTTTCAGCCGGGTTAGAGCGGTTTTACGTTTACATCTTCCCTCGGTAATATAAACGGAAAATCAAGAACATTTTAGTTAATTCTAATGAAAACACATTGTTTTTGTATCATTTGTATTGGAAACAACATTGTCATATGTCTTTTCTTGGATCTAAATAATACGAAACCTCGCTCTATGATTTGAAGGTAAAATCCCCAAATATGGTAAAATTGTGACTTTTTTCACGTTAATCATGTAGTTTGATATTACGTAAATATATTCATTTTTACCAATATTTCGATACTATTTCATGTAGTATTACGATATGTTATTTGGCCTTCAAATCTCAGAATTTCGCATAATATAGCATTTTAAGCAAGTTCTCTTGCATTTTGTTTCGTACGGAAAATCATCGAATTTAGCAATATTTTGACGTTCAACATCCCCTTTTCCTTTATGTTATTTAAACAAAATATCATCGAATTAGGCAATTTTTTGCCGTTTTTCCACGTTTATGTGAATTTTCAGTTTATTGGTATTAATTCATTATATATACGATAAAAATGATGAAAACACATAATAATTATGATTAATGATTAAAATGATTAGATAATAACCTTAAATACTTCATTTTCAATCAACTATTTGTTTCTCGATAAAATACTGAGTAAGATATTGAAAAGGGGAGAAGTTCGGTTTTCATTGCATATATCGACGTTTCAGCCGGATTAGAGCGGTTTTACGTGAACATCTTCCCTCGGTAATATAAACGGAAAATCAGGAACATTTTAGTTAATTCTAATGAAAACACATTGATTTTTATCATCTGTATTGGAAACAGCATTGTCATATGTCTTTTCTTGGATCTAAATAATACGAAACCTCTCTCTATGATTTGAAGTTAAAATCCTCAAATATGGTTAAATAGTGACTTTTTTCACGTTTTTCATGTAGTTTGATACTACGTATATATATTCATTTTTACCAGTATTTCGATTTTATTTCATGTAGTATCACGATATGTGATTTGGCCTTCAAATCTCAGAATTTCGCATAATATTGCATTTTAAGCAAGTTTTCTTGCATTTTGTTTCGTACGAAAAATCATCGAATTTAGCAATATTTTGACGTTTATCATCCCCTTTTCCTTTATGTGATTTAAACAAAATATCATCGAATTAGGCAATATTTTGCCGTTTTTCCACGTTTTTCTGAATTTTCAGTCTATGGGTTTTAATTCATATATAAAAGATAAAAATGATGCAAACACATAATTGATTAGATAATAACCTTAAATACTTCATTTTCAATCATCTATTTATTTCTCGTTAAAATACTGAGTAAGATATTGAAAAGGGGAGAAGTTCGGTTTTTATTGCATATATCGACGTTTCAGCCGGGTTAGAGCGGTTTTACGTGTACATCTTCCCTCGGTAATATAAACGGAAAATCAAGAACATTTTAGTTAATTCTAATGAAAACACATTGTTTTTGTATCATTTGTATTGGAAACAACATTGTCATATGTCTTTTCTTGGATCTAAATAATACGAAACCTCGCTCTATGATTTGAAGGTAAAATCCCCAAATATGGTAAAATTGTGACTTTTTTCACGTTAATCATGTAGTTTGATATTACGTAAATATATTCATTTTTACCAATATTTCGATACTATTTCATGTAGTATTACGATATGTTATTTGGCGTTCAAATCTCAGAATTTCGCATAATATTGCATTTTAAGCAAGTTCTCTTGCATTTTGTTTCGTACGGAAAATCATCGAATTTAGCAATATTTTGACGTTCAACATCCCCTTTTCCTTTATGTTATTTAAACAAAATATCATCGAATTAGGCAATTTTTTGCCGTTTTTCCACGTTTATGTGAATTTTCAGTTTATTGGTATTAATTCATTATATATACGATAAAAATGATGAAAACACATAATAATTATGATTAATGATTAAAATGATTAGATAATAACCTTAAATACTTCATTTTCAATCAACTATTTGTTTCTCGATAAAATACTGAGTAAGATATTGAAAAGGGGAGAAGTTCGGTTTTCATTGCATATATCGACGTTTCAGCCGGATTAGAGCGGTTTTACGTTTACATCTTCCCTCGGTAATATAAACGGAAAATCAGGAACATTTTAGTTAATTTTAATGAAAACACATTGATTTTTATCATTTGTATTGGAAACAACATTGTCATATGTCTTTTCTTGGATCTAAATAATACGAAAGCTCGCTCTATGATTTGAAGTTTAAATCTTTAAATATGGTTAAATAGTGACTTTTTTCACGTTTTTCATGTAGTTTGATACGACGTAAATATATTCATTTTTACCAATATTTCGATTCTATTTCATGTAGTATCACGATATGTGATTTGGCCTTCAAATCTCAGAATTTCGCATAATATTGCATTTTAAGCAAGTTTTCTTGCATTTTGTTTCGTACGAAAAATCATCGAACTTAGCAATATTTTGACGTTCATCATCCCCTTTTCCTTTATGTGATTTAAACAAAATATCATCGAATTAGGCAATATTTTGCCGTTTTTCCACGTTTTTGTGAATTTTCAGTCTATGGGTATTAATTCATATATATACGATAAAAATGATGCAAACACATAATTGATTAGATAATAACCTTAAATACTTCATTTTCAATCTTCTATTTGTTTCTCCTTAAAATACTGAGTAAGATATAGAAAAGGGGAGAAGTTCGGTTTTTATTGCATATATCGACGTTTCAGCCGGGTTAGAGCGGTTTTACGTTTACATCTTCCCTCGGTAATATAAACGGAAAATCAAGAACATTTTAGTTAATTCTAATGAAAACACATTGTTTTTGTATCATTTGTATTGGAAACAACATTGTCATATGTCTTTTCTTGGATCTAAATAATACGAAACCTCGCTCTATGATTTGAAGGTAAAATCCCCAAATATGGTAAAATTGTGACTTTTTTCACGTTAATCATGTAGTTTGATATTACGTAAATATATTCATTTTTACCAATATTTCGATACTATTTCATGTAGTATTACGATATGTTATTTGGCCTTCAAATCTCAGAATTTCGCATAATATAGCATTTTAAGCAAGTTCTCTTGCATTTTGTTTCGTACGGAAAATCATCGAATTTAGCAATATTTTGACGTTCAACATCCCCTTTTCCTTTATGTTATTTAAACAAAATATCATCGAATTAGGCAATTTTTTGCCGTTTTTCCACGTTTATGTGAATTTTCAGTTTATTGGTATTAATTCATTATATATACGATAAAAATGATGAAAACACATAATAATTATGATTAATGATTAAAATGATTAGATAATAACCTTAAATACTTCATTTTCAATCAACTATTTGTTTCTCGATAAAATACTGAGTTAGATATATAAAAGGGGAGAAGTTCGGTTTTCATTGCATATATCGACGTTTCAGCCGGATTAGAGCGGTTTTACGCTTACATCTTCCCTCGGTAATATAAACGGAAAATCAAGAACATTTTAGTTAATTCTAATGAAAACACATTGTTTTTGTATCATTTGTATTGGAAACAACATTGTCATATGTCTTTTCTTGGATCTAAATAATACGAAACCTCGCTCTATGATTTGGAGTGAAATCCTCAAATATGGTTAAATAGTGACTTTTTTCACGTTTTTCATGTAGTTTGATACTACGTAAATATATTCATTTTTACCAATATTTCGATTCTATTTCATGTAGTATCACGATATGTGATTTGGCCTTCAAATCTCAGAATTTCGCATAATATTGCATTTTAAAGAAGTTTTCTTGCATTTTGTTTCGTACGAAAAATCATCGAATATTTTGTCGTTTATCATCCCCTTTTCCTTTATGTGATTTAAACAAAATATCAACGAATTAGGCAATATTTTGCCGTTTTTCCACGTTTTTCTGAATTTTCAGTCTATGGGTATTAATTCATGTATATACGATAAAAATGATGCAAACACATAATTGATTAGATAATAACCTTAAATACTTCATTTTCAATCATCTATTTATTTCTCGTTAAAATACTGAGTAAGATATTGAAAAGGGGAGAAGTTCGGTTTTTATTGCATATATCGACGTTTCAGCCGGATTAGAGCGGTTTTACGTGTACATCTTCCCTCGGTAATATAAACGGAAAATCAGGAACATTTTAGTTAATACTAATGAAAACACATTGATTTTTATCATTTGTATTGGAAACAACATTGTCATAAGTCTTTTCTTGGATCTAAATAATACGAAACCTCGCTCTATGATTTGAAGTTAAAATCCTCAAATATGGTAAAATAGTGACTTTTTCACGTTAATCATGTAGTTTGATATTACGTAAATATATTCATTTTTTCCAATATTTCGATACTATTTCATGTAGTATCACGATATGTGATTTGGCCTTAAAATCTCTGAATTTCGCATAATATTGCATTTTAAGCAAGTTTTCTTGCATTTTGTTTCGTACGAAAAATCATCGAATTTAGCAATATTTTGACGTTTAACATCCCCTTTTCCTTTATGTGATTTAAACAAAATATCGAATTAAGCAAAATTTGGCCGTTTTTCCACGTTTATGTGAATTTTCAGTTTATTTGTATTAATTCATTATATATACGATAAAAATGATGCAAACACATAATAATTATGATTAATGATTAAAATGATTAGATAATAACCTTAAATACTTCATTTTCAATCATCTATTTGTTTCTCGTTAAAATACCGAGTAAGATATTGAAAAGGGGAGAAGTTCTGTTTTTATTCCATATATCGACGTTTCAGCCGGAATAGAGCGATTTTCGTGTACATCTTCCATCGGTAATATAAACGGAAAATCAGTAACATTTTAGTTAATACTAATGAAAACACATTGATTTTTATCATTTGTATTGGAAACAACATTGTCATATGTCTTTTCTTGGATCTAAATAATACGAAAACTCGCTCTATGATTTGAAGTTAAAATCCTCATATATGGGTAAATATTGACTTTTTTCACGTTTTTCATGTAGTTTGATATTACGTAAATATATTCATTTTTACCAATATTTCGATACTATTTCATGTAGTATCACGATATGTGATTTGGCCTTCAAATCTCATAATTTCGCATAATATTGCATTTTAAGCAAGTTTTCTTGCATTTTGTTTCGTACGAAAAATCATCGAATTTAGCAATATTTTGACGTTTATTATCCCATTTTCCTTTATGTGACTTAAACAAAATATCATCGAATTAGGCAATATTTTGCCGTTTTCCACGTTTTTGTGAATTTACAGTCTATGGGTATTAATTCATATAAATACGATAAAAATTATGCAAACACATAATTGATTAGATAATAACCTTAAATACTTCATTTTCAATCGTCTATTTGTTTCTCGTTAAAATACTGAGTAAGATATTGAAAAGGGGAGAAGTTCGGTTTTTATTGCATATATCGACGTTTCAGCCGGATTAGAGCGGTTTTACGTGTACATCTTCCCTCGGTAATATAAATGGAAAATCAAGAACATTTTAGTTAATTCTCATGAAAACACATTGATTTTTATCATTTGTATTGGAAACAACATTGTCATGTCTTTTCTTGGATCTAAATAATACGAAACCTCGCTCTATGATTTGAAGTTAAAATCCTCAAATATGGTTAAATAGTGACTTTTTCACGTTTTTCATGTAGTTTGATACTACGTAAATATTTTCATTTTAACCAATATTTCGATTCTATTTCATGTAGAATCACGATATGTGATTTGGCCGTCAAATATCAGAATTTCGCAAAATATTGCATTTTAAGCAAGTTTTCTTGCATTATATTTCGTACGAAATATCATCGAATTTAGCAATATTTTGACGTTCATCATCCCCTTTTCCTTTATGTGATTTAAACAAAAGATCATCGAATTAGGCAATATTTTGCCGTTTTTCTACGTTTTTGTGAATTTTCAGTCTATGGGTATCAATTCATATATATACGATAAAAATGATGCAAACCCATAATTGATTAGATAATAACCTTAAATACTTCATTTTCAATCATCTATTTGTTTCTCGGTAAAATACTGAGTAAGATATAAAAAAGAGGATAAGTTCGGTTTTTATTGCATATATCGACGTTTCAGCCGGATTAGAGCGGTTTTACGTGTACATCTTCCCTCGGTAATATAAACGGAAAATCAAGAACATTTTAGTTAATTCTAATGAAAACACATTGTTTTTTATCATTTGTATTGGAAACAACATTGTCATATGTCTTTTCTTGGATCTAAATAATACGAAACCTCGCTCTATGATTTGGAGTTAAAATCCTCAAATATGGTTAAATAGTGAATTTTTTCACGTTTTTCATGAAGTTTGATACTACGTAAATATATTCAATTTTACGAATATTTCGATTCTATTTCGTGTAGTATCACGATATGTGATTTGGCCTTCAAATCTCAGAATTTCGTATAATATTGCATTTTAAGCAAGTTTTCTTGCATTTTGTTTCGTACGAAAAATCATCGAATTTAGCAATATTTTGACGTTTATAATCCCCTTTTCCTTTATGTGATTTAAACAAAATATCATCGAATTAGGCAATATTTTGCCGTTTTTCCACGTTCATGTGAATTTTCAGTTTATTGGTATTAATTCATTATATACACGATAAAAATTATGCAAACACATAATAATTATGATTAATGATTAAAATGATTAGATAATAACCTTAAATACTTCATTTTCAATCAACTATTTGTTTCTCGTTAAAATACTGAGTAAGATATTGAAAAGGGGATAAGTTCGGTTTTTATTGCATATATCGACGTTTCAGCCGGATTAGAGCGGTTTTACGTGTACATCTTCCCTCGGTAATATAAACGGAAAATCAAGAACATTTTAGTTAATTCTAATGAAAACACATTGTTTTTTATCATTTGTATTGGAAACAACATTGTCATATGTCTTTTCTTGGATCTAAATAATACGAAACCTCGCTCTATGATTTGAAGTTAAAATCCTCAAATATGGTTATATAGTGACTTTTTTCACGTTTTTCATGTAGTTTGATACTACGTAAATATATTCATTTTTACCAATATTTCGATTTTATTTCATGTAGTATCACG
Source organism: Procambarus clarkii (assembly GCF_040958095.1). NCBI lineage: Eukaryota > Metazoa > Arthropoda > Malacostraca > Decapoda > Cambaridae > Procambarus > Procambarus clarkii. The sequence continues at coordinate 73,212 of NW_027189145.1, forward strand.
ATATGTGATTTGGCCTTCAAATCTCAGAATTTCGCATAATATTGCATTTTAAGGAAGTTTTCTTGCATTTTGTTTCGTACGAAAAATCATCGAATTTAGCAATATTTTGACGTTTATCATCCCCTTTTCCTTTATGTGATTTAAACAAAATATCATCGAATTAGGCAATATTTTGCCGTTTTTCCACGTTTTTGTGAATTTTCAGTCTATGGGTTTTAATTCATATATATACGATAAAAATTATGCAAGCATATAATTGATTAGATAATAACCTTAAATACTTCATTTTCAATCATCTATTTGTTTCTCGTTAAAATACTGAGTGAGATATTGAAAAGGGGAGAAGTTCCGTTTTTATTGCATATATCGACGTTTCAGCCGGATTAGAGCGGTTTTACGTGTACATCTTCCCTCCGTAATATAAACGGAAATTCTGGAACATTTTAGTTAATTGTAATGAAAACACATTGATTTTTATCATCTGTATTGGAAACAGCATTGTCATATGTCTTTTCTTGGATCTAAATAATACAAACCTCTCTCTATGATTTGAAGTTAAAATCCTCAAATATGGTTAAATAGTGACTTTTTTCACGTTTTTCATGTAGTTTGATACTACGTAAATATATTCATTTTTACCAATATTTCGATTTTATTTCTTGTAGTATCAGGATATGTGATATGGCCTTCAAATCTCAGAATTTCGCATAATATTGCATTTTAAGCAAGTTTTCTTGCATTTTGTTTCGTACGAAAAATCATCGAATTTAGCAATATTTTGACGTTTATCATCCCCTTTTCCTTTATTTGATTTAAACAAAATATTATCGAATTACGCAATATTTTGCCGTTTTTCCACGTTTTTGTGAATTTTCAGTCTATAGGTATTAATTCATTATATATACGATAAAAATGATGCAAACACATAATTGATTAGATAATAACCTTAAATACTTCATTTTCAATCAACTATTTGTTTCTCGTTAAAATACTGAGTAAGATATTGAAAAGGGGAGTAGTCTTTTCTTGGATCTAAATAATACGAAACCTCGCTCTATGATTTGAAGTTAAAATCCTCAAATATGGTAAAATAGTGACTTTTTCACGTTAATCATGTAGTTTGATATTACGTAAATATATTCATTTTTACCAATATTTCGATACTATTTCATGTAGTATCACGATATGTGATTTGGCCTTCAAATCTCAGAATTTCGCATAATATTGCATTTTAAGTAAGTTTTCTTGCATTTTGTTTCGTTCGAAAAATCATCGAATTTAGCAATATTTTGACGTTTATTATCCCCTTTTCCTTTATGTGACTTAAACAAAATATCATCGAATTAGGCAATATTTTGCCGTTTTCCACGTTTTTGTGAATTTACAGTCTATGGGTATTAATTCATATAAATACGATAAAAATTATGCAAACACATAATTGATTAGATAATAACCTTAAATACTTCATTTTCAATCATCTATTTGTTTCTCGTTAAAATTCTGAGTAAGATATTGAAAAGGGGAGAAGTTCGGTTTTTATTGTATATATCGACGTTTCAGCCGGATTAGAGCGGTTTTACGTGTACATCTTCCCTCGGTAATATAAATGGAAAATCAAGAACATTTTAGTTAATTCTAATGAAAACACATTGAATTTTATCATTTGTATTGGAAACAACATTGTCATATGTCTTTTATTGGACCTAAATAATACGAAACCTCGCTCTATGATTTGAAGTTAAAATCCTCAAATATGGTTAAATAGTGACTTTTTTCACGTTTTTCATGTAGTTTGATACTACGTACATATATTCATTTTAACCAATATTTCGATTCTATTTCATGTAGAATCACGATATGTGATTTGGCCGTCAAATATCAGAATTTCGCAAAATATTGCATGTTAAGCATGTTTTCTTGCATTTTGTTTCGTACGAAAAATCATCGAATTTAGCAATATTTTGACGTTTATTATCCCATTTTCCTTTATGTGACTTAAACAAAATATCATCGAATTAGGCAATATTTTGCCGTTTTCCACGTTTTTGTGAATTTACAGTCTATGGGTATTAATTCATATAAATACGATAAAAATTATGCAAACACATAATTGATTAGATAATAACCTTAAATACTTCATTTTCAATCGTCTATTTGTTTCTCGTTAAAATACTGAGTAAGATATTGAAAAGGGGAGAAGTTCGGTTTTTATTGCATATATCGACGTTTCAGCCGGATTAGAGCGGTTTTACGTGTACATCTTCCCTCGGTAATATAAATGGAAAATCAAGAACATTTTAGTTAATTCTCATGAAAACACATTGATTTTTATCATTTGTATTGGAAACAACATTGTCATATGTCTTTTCTTGGATCTAAATAATACGAAACCTCGCTCTATGATTCGAAGTTAAAATCCTCAAATATGGTTAAATAGTGACTTTTTCACGTTTTTCATGTAGTTTGATACTACGTAAATATTTTCATTTTAACCAATATTTCGATTCTATTTCATGTAGAATCACGATATGTGATTTGGCCGTCAAATATCAGAATTTCGCAAAATATTGCATTTTAAGCAAGTTTTCTTGCATTATATTTCGTACGAAATATCATCGAATTTAGCAATATTTTGACGTTCATCATCCCCTTTTCCTTTATGTGATTTAAACAAAAGATCATCGAATTAGGCAATATTTTGCCGTTTTTCTACGTTTTTGTGAATTTTCAGTCTATGGGTATCAATTCATATATATACGATAAAAATGATGCAAACCCATAATTGATTAGATAATAACCTTAAATACTTCATTTTCAATCATCTATTTGTTTCTCGGTAAAATACTGAGTAAGATATAAAAAAGAGGATAAGTTCGGTTTTTATTGCATATATCGACGTTTCAGCCGGATTAGAGCGGTTTTACGTGTACATCTTCCCTCGGTAATATAAACGAAAAATCAGGAACATTTTTGTTAATTCTAATGAAAACACATTGATTTTTATCATTTGTATTGGAAACAGCATTGTCATATGTCTTTTTTTGGATCTAAATAATACGAAACCTCGCTCTATGATTTGAAGTTAAAATCCTCAAATATGGGTAAATAGTGACTTTTTTCACGTTTTTCATGTAGTTTGATACTACGTATATATATTCATTTTTACCAATATTTCGATACTATTTCATGTAGTATCACGATATATGATTTGGCCTTCAAATCTCAGAATTTCGCATAATATTGCATTTTAAGCAAGTTTTCTTGCATTTTGTTTCGTACGAAAAATCATCGAATTTAGCAATATTTTGACGTTTATCATCCCTTTTTCCTTTATGTGATTTAAACAAAATATCGAATTAGGCAATATTTTGCCGTTTTTCCACATTTACGTGAATTTTCAGTTTATTGCTATTAATTCATTATATATACGATAAAAATGATGCAAACACATAATAATTATGATTAATGATTAAAATGATTAGATAATAACCTTAAATACTTCATTTTCAATCAACTATTTGTTTCTCGTTAAAATACTGAGTAAGATACTGAAAAGGTGAGAAGATCGGTTTTTATTGCATATATCGACGTTTCAGCCGGATTAGAGCGGTTTTACGTGTACATCTTCCCTCGGTAATATAAACGGAAAATCAGGAACATTTTAGTTAATTCAAATGAAAACACATTGTTTTTTATCATTTGTATTGGAAACAACATTGTCATATGTCTTTTCTTGGATCTAAATAATACGAAACCTCGCACTATGATTTGGAGTGAAATCCTCAAATATGGTTAAATAGTGACTTTTTTCACGTTTTTCATGTAGTTTGATACTACGTAAATATATTCATTTTTACCAATATTTCGATTCTATTTCATGTAGTATCACGATATGTGATTTGGCCTTCAAATCTCAGAATTTCGCATAATATTGCATTTTAAGGAAGTTTTCTTGCATTTTGTTTCGTACGAAAAATCATCGAATTTAGCAATATTTTGACGTTTATCATCCCCTTTTCCTTTATGTGATTTAAACAAAATATCATCGAATTAGGCAATATTTTGCCGTTTTTCCACGTTTTTCTGAATTTTCAGTCTATGGGTTTTAATTCATATATAAAAGATAAAAATGATGCAAACACATAATTGATTAGATAATAACCTTAAATACTTCATTTTCAATCATCTATTTATTTCTCGTTAAAATACTGAGTAAGATATTGAAAAGGGGAGAAGTTCGGTTTTTATTGCATATATCGACGTTTCAGCCGGATTAGAGCGGTTTTACGTGTACATCTTCCCTCGGTAATATAAACGAAAAATCAGGAACATTTTTGTTAATTCTAATGAAAACACATTGATTTTTATCATTTGTATTGGAAACAGCATTGTCATATGTCTTTTTTTGGATCTAAATAATACGAAACCTCGCTCTATGATTTGAAGTTAAAATCCTCAAATATGGGTAAATAGTGACTTTTTCTACGTTTTTCATGTAGTTTGATACTACGTATATATATTCATTTTTACCAATATTTCGATACTATTTCATGTAGTATCACGATATATGATTTGGCCTTCAAATCTCAGAATTTCGCATAATATTGCATTTTAAGCAAGTTTTCTTGCATTTTGTTTCGTACGAAAAATCATCGAATTTAGCAATATTTTGACGTTTATCATCCCCTTTTCCTTTATGTGATTTAAACAAAATATCGAATTAGGCAATATTTTGCCGTTTTTCCACATTTACGTGAATTTTCAGTTTATTGCTATTAATTCATTATATATACGATAAAAATGATGCAAACACATAATAATTATGATTAATGATTAAAATGATTAGATAATAACCTTAAATACTTCATTTTCAATCAACTATTTGTTTCTCGTTAAAATACTGAGTAAGATACTGAAAAGGTGAGAAGATCGGTTTTTATTGCATATATCGACGTTTCAGCCGGATTAGAGCGGTTTTACGTGTACATCTTCCCTCGGTAATATAAACGGAAAATCAGGAACATTTTAGTTAATTCTAATGAAAACACATTGATTTTTATCATTTGTATTGGAAACAACATTGTCATATGTCTTTTCTTGGATCTAAATAATACGAAAGCTCGCTCTATGATTTGAAGTTTAAATCTTTAAATATGGTTAAATAGTGACTTTTTTCACGTTTTTCATGTAGTTTGATACGACGTAAATATATTCATTTTTACCAATATTTCGATTCTATTTCATGTAGTATCACGATATGTGATTTGGCCTTCAAATCTCAGAATTTCGCATAATATTGCATTTTAAGCAAGTTTTTTTGCATTTTGTTTCGTACGAAAAATCATCGAACTTAGCAATATTTTGACGTTTATCATCCCCTTTTCCTTTATGTGATTTAAACAAAATATCATCGAATTAGGCAATATTTTGCCGTTTTTCCACGTTTTTGTGAATTTTCAGTCTATGGGTATTAATTCATATATATACGATAAAAATGATGCAAACACATAATTGATTAGATAATAACCTTAAATACTTCATTTTCAATCATCTATTTGTTTCTCGTTAAAATACTGAGTAAGATATAGAAAAGGGGAGAAGTTCGGTTTTTATTGCATATATCGACGTTTCAGCCGGGTTAGAGCGGTTTTACGTGTACATCTTCCCTCGGTAATATAAACGGAAAATCAAGAACATTTTAGTTAATTCTAATGAAAACACATTGTTTTTGTATCATTTGTATTGGAAACAACATTGTCATATGTCTTTTCTTGGATCTAAATAATACGAAACCTCGCACTATGATTTGGAGTGAAATCCTCAAATATGGTTAAATAGTGACTTTTTTCACGTTTTTCATGTAGTTTGATACTACGTAAATATATTCATTTTTACCAATATTTCGATTCTATTTCATGTAGTATCACGATATGTGATTTGGCCTTCAAATCTCAGAATTTCGCATAATATTGCATTTTAAGGAAGTTTTCCTGCATTTTGTTTCGTACGAAAAATCATCGAATTTAGCAATATTTTGACGTTTATCATCCCCTTTTCCTTTATGTGATTTAAACAAAATATCATCGAATTAGGCAATATTTTGCCGTTTTTCCACGTTTTTCTGAATTTTCAGTCTATGGGTTTTAATTCATATATATACGATAAAAATGATGCAAACACATAATTGATTAGATAATAACCTTAAATACTTCATTTTCAATCATCTATTTGTTTCTCGTTAAAATACTGAGTAAGATATAGAAAAGGGGAGAAGTTCGGTTTTTATTGCATATATCGACGTTTCAGCCGGATTAGAGCGGTTTTACGTGTACATCTTCCCTCGGTAATATAAACGAAAAATCAGGAACATTTTTGTTAATTCTAATGAAAACACATTGATTTTTATCATTTGTATTGGAAACAGCATTGTCATATGTCTTTTTTTGGATCTAAATAATACGAAACCTCGCTCTATGATTTGAAGTTAAAATCCTCAAATATGGGTAAATAGTGACTTTTTTCACGTTTTTCATGTAGTTTGATACTACGTATATATATTCATTTTTACCAATATTTCGATACTATTTCATGTAGTATCACGATATATGATTTGGCCTTCAAATCTCAGAATTTCGCATAATATTGCATTTTAAGCAAGTTTTCTTGCATTTTGTTTCGTACGAAAAATCATCGAATTTAGCAATATTTTGACGTTTATCATCCCCTTTTCCTTTATGTGATTTAAACAAAATATCGAATTAGGCAATGTTTTGCCGTTTTTCCACATTTACGTGAATTTTCAGTTTATTGCTATTAATTCATTATATATACGATAAAAATGATGCAAACACATAATAATTATGATTAATGATTAAAATGATTAGATAATAACCTTAAATACTTCATTTTCAATCAACTATTTGTTTCTCGTTAAAATACTGAGTAAGATACTGAAAAGGTGAGAAGATCGGTTTTTATTGCATATATCGACGTTTCAGCCGGATTAGAGCGGTTTTACGTGTACATCTTCCCTCGGTAATATAAACGGAAAATCAGGAACATTTTAGTTAATTCTAATGAAAACACATTGATTTTTATCATTTGTATTGGAAACAACATTGTCATATGTCTTTTCTTGGATCTAAATAATACGAAAGCTCGCTCTATGATTTGAAGTTTAAATCTTTAAATATGGTTAAATAGTGACTTTTTTCACGTTTTTCATGTAGTTTGATACGACGTAAATATATTCATTTTTACCAATATTTCGATTCTATTTCATGTAGTATCACGATATGTGATTTGGCCTTCAAATCTCAGAATTTCGCATAATATTGCATTTTAAGCAAGTTTTTTTGCATTTTGTTTCGTACGAAAAATCATCGAACTTAGCAATATTTTGACGTTTATCATCCCCTTTTCCTTTATGTGATTTAAACAAAATATCATCGAATTAGGCAATATTTTGCCGTTTTTCCACGTTTTTGTGAATTTTCAGTCTATGGGTATTAATTCATATATATACGATAAAAATGATGCAAACACATAATTGATTAGATAATAACCTTAAATACTTCATTTTCAATCATCTATTTGTTTCTCGTTAAAATACTGAGTAAGATATAGAAAAGGGGAGAAGTTCGGTTTTTATTGCATATATCGACGTTTCAGCCGGGTTAGAGCGGTTTTACGTGTACATCTTCCCTCGGTAATATAAACGGAAAATCAAGAACATTTTAGTTAATTCTAATGAAAACACATTGTTTTTGTATCATTTGTATTGGAAACAACATTGTCATATGTCTTTTCTTGGATCTAAATAATACGAAACCTCGCACTATGATTTGGAGTGAAATCCTCAAATATGGTTAAATAGTGACTTTTTTCACGTTTTTCATGTAGTTTGATACGACGTAAATATATTCATTTTTACCAATATTTCGATTCTATTTCATGTAGTATCACGATATGTGATTTGGCCTTCAAATCTCAGAATTTCGCATAATATTGCATTTTAAGGAAGTTTTCTTGCATTTTGTTTCGTACGAAAAATCATCGAATTTAGCAATATTTTGACGTTTATCATCCCCTTTTCCTTTATGTGATTTAAACAAAATATCATCGAATTAGGCAATATTTTGCCGTTTTTCCACGTTTTTCTGAATTTTCAGTCTATGGGTTTTAATTCATATATAAAAGATAAAAATGATGCAAACACATAATTGATTAGATAATAACCTTAAATACTTCATTTTCAATCATCTATTTATTTCTCGTTAAAATACTGAGTAAGATATTGAAAAGGGGAGAAGTTCGGTTTTTATTGCATATATCGACGTTTCAGCCGGATTAGAGCGGTTTTACGTGTACATCTTCCCTCGGTAATATAAACGAAAAATCAGGAACATTTTTGTTAATTCTAATGAAAACACATTGATTTTTATCATTTGTATTGGAAACAGCATTGTCATATGTCTTTTTTTGGATCTAAATAATACGAAACCTCGCTCTATGATTTGAAGTTAAAATCCTCAAATATGGGTAAATAGTGACTTTTTTCACGTTTTTCATGTAGTTTGATACTACGTATATATATTCATTTTTACCAATATTTCGATACTATTTCATGTAGTATCACGATATATGATTTGGCCTTCAAATCTCAGAATTTCGCATAATATTGCATTTTAAGCAAGTTTTCTTGCATTTTGTTTCGTACGAAAAATCATCGAATTTAGCAATATTTTGACGTTTATCATCCCCTTTTCCTTTATGTGATTTAAACAAAATATCGAATTAGGCAATATTTTGCCGTTTTTCCACATTTACGTGAATTTTCAGTTTATTGCTATTAATTCATTATATATACGATAAAAATGATGCAAACACATAATAATTATGATTAATGATTAAAATGATTAGATAATAACCTTAAATACTTCATTTTCAATCAACTATTTGTTTCTCGTTAAAATACTGAGTAAGATACTGAAAAGGTGAGAAGATCCGTTTTTATTGCATATATCGACGTTTCAGCCGGATTAGAGCGGTTTTACGTGTACATCTTCCCTCGGTAATATAAACGGAAAATCAGGAACATTTTAGTTAATTCTAATGAAAACACATTGATTTTTATCATTTGTATTGGAAACAACATTGTCATATGTCTTTTCTTGGATCTAAATAATACGAAAGCTCGCTCTATGATTTGAAGTTTAAATCTTTAAATATGGTTAAATAGTGACTTTTTTCACGTTTTTCATGTAGTTTGATACGACGTAAATATATTCATTTTTACCAATATTTCGATTCTATTTCATGTAGTATCACGATATGTGATTTGGCCTTCAAATCTCAGAATTTCGCATAATATTGCATTTTAAGCAAGTTTTCTTGCATTTTGTTTCGTACGAAAAATCATCGAACTTAGCAATATTTTGACGTTTATCATCCCCTTTTCCTTTATGTGATTTAAACAAAATATCATCGAATTAGGCAATATTTTGCCGTTTTTCCACGTTTTTGTGAATTTTCAGTCTATGGGTATTAATTCATATATATACGATAAAAATGATGCAAACACATAATTGATTAGATAATAACCTTAAATACTTCATTTTCAATCATCTATTTGTTTCTCCTTAAAATACTGAGTAAGATATAGAAAAGGGGAGAAGTTCGGTTTTCATTGCATATATCGACGTTTCAGCCGGATTAGAGCGGTTTTACGTTTACATCTTCCCTCGGTAATATAAACGGAAAATCAGGAACATTTTAGTTAATTCAAATGAAAACACATTATTTTTTATCATTTGTATTGGAAACAACATTGTCATATGTCTTTTCTTGGATCTAAATAATACGAAACCTCGCTCTATGATTTGAAGGTAAAATCCTCAAATATGGTAAAATAGTGACTTTTTCACGTTAATCATGTAGTTTGATATTGCGTAAATATATTCATTTTTACCAATATTTCGATTCTATTTCATGTAGTATCACGATATGTGATTTGGCCTTCAAATCTCAGAATTTCGCATAATATTGCATTTTAAAGAAGTTTTCTTGCATTTTGTTTCGTACGAAAAATCATCGAATATTTTGACGTTTATCATCCCCTTTTCCTTTATGTGATTTAAACAAAATATCAACGAATTAGGCAATATTTTGCCGTTTTTCCACGTTTTTCTGAATTTTCAGTCTATGGGTATTAATTCATATATATACGATAAAAATGATGCAAACACATAATTGATTAGATAATAACCTTAAATACTTCATTTTCAATCATCTATTTATTTCTCGTTAAAATACTGAGTAAGATATTGAAAAGGGGAGAAGTTCGGTTTTTATTGCATATATCGACGTTTTAGCCGGATTAGAGCGGTTTTACGTGTACATCTTCCCTCGGTAATATAAACGGAAAATCAGGAACATTTTAGTTAATTCTAATGAAAACACATTGATTTTTATCATTTGTATTGGAAACAACATTGTCATATGTCTTTTCTTGGATCTAAATAATACAAAAGCTCGCTCTATGATTTGAAGTTTAAATCTTTAAATATGGTTAAATAGTGATTTTTTTCACGTTTTTCATGTAGTTTGATACGACGTAAATATATTCATTTTTACCAATATTTCGATTCTATTTCATGTAGTATCACGATATGTGATTTGGCCTTCAAATCTCAGAATTTCGCATAATATTGCATTTTAAGCAAGTTTTTTTGCATTTTGTTTCGTACGAAAAATCATCGAACTTAGCAATATTTTGACGTTTATCATCCCCTTTTCCTTTATGTGATTTAAACAAAATATCATCGAATTAGGCAATATTTTGCCGTTTTTCCACGTTTTTGTGAATTTTCAGTCTATGGGTATTAATTCATATATATACGATAAAAATGATGCAAACACATAATTGATTAGATAATAACCTTAAATACTTCATTTTCAATCATCTATTTGTTTCTCGTTAAAATACTGAGTAAGATATAGAAAAGGGGAGAAGTTCGGTTTTTATTGCATATATCGACGTTTCAGCCGGGTTAGAGCGGTTTTACGTGTACATCTTCCCTCGGTAATATAAACGGAAAATCAAGAACATTTTAGTTAATTCTAATGAAAACACATTGTTTTTGTATCATTTGTATTGGAAACAACATTGTCATATGTCTTTTCTTGGATCTAAATAATACGAAACCTCGCACTATGATTTGGAGTGAAATCCTCAAATATGGTTAAATAGTGACTTTTTTCACGTTTTTCATGTAGTTTGATACTACGTAAATATATTCATTTTTACCAATATTTCGATTCTATTTCATGTAGTATCACGATATGTGATTTGGCCTTCAAATCTCAGAATTTCGCATAATATTGCATTTTAAGGAAGTTTTCTTGCATTTTGTTTCGTACGAAAAATCATCGAATTTAGCAATATTTTGACGTTTATCATCCCCTTTTCCTTTATGTGATTTAAACAAAATATCGAATTAGGCAATATTTTGCCGTTTTTCCACATTTACGTGAATTTTCAGTTTATTGCTATTAATTCATTATATATACGATAAAAATGATGCAAACACATAATAATTATGATTAATGATTAAAATGATTAGATAATAACCTTAAATACTTCATTTTCAATCAACTATTTGTTTCTCGTTAAAATACTGAGTAAGATACTGAAAAGGTGAGAAGATCCGTTTTTATTGCATATATCGACGTTTCAGCCGGATTAGAGCGGTTTTACGTGTACATCTTCCCTCGGTAATATAAACGGAAAATCAGGAACATTTTAGTTAATTCTAATGAAAACACATTGATTTTTATCATTTGTATTGGAAACAACATTGTCATATGTCTTTTCTTGGATCTAAATAATACGAAAGCTCGCTCTATGATTTGAAGTTTAAATCTTTTAAATATGGTTAAATAGTGACTTTTTTCACGTTTTTCATGTAGTTTGATACGACGTAAATATATTCATTTTTACCAATATTTCGATTCTATTTCATGTAGTATCACGATATGTGATTTGGCCTTCAAATCTCAGAATTTCGCATAATATTGCATTTTAAGCAAGTTTTCTTGCATTTTGTTTCGTACGAAAAATCATCGAACTTAGCAATATTTTGACGTTTATCATCCCCTTTTCCTTTATGTGATTTAAACAAAATATCATCGAATTAGGCAATATTTTGCCGTTTTTCCACGTTTTTGTGAATTTTCAGTCTATGGGTATTAATTCATATATATACGATAAAAATGATGCAAACACATAATTGATTAGATAATAACCTTAAATACTTCATTTTCAATCATCTATTTGTTTCTCCTTAAAATACTGAGTAAGATATAGAAAAGGGGAGAAGTTCGGTTTTCATTGCATATATCGACGTTTCAGCCGGATTAGAGCGGTTTTACGTTTACATCTTCCCTCGGTAATATAAACGGAAAATCAAGAACATTTTAGTTAATTCTAATGAAAACACATTGTTTTTGTATCATTTGTATTGGAAACAACATTGTCATATGTCTTTTCTTGGATCTAAATAATACGAAACCTCGCTCTATGATTTGGAGTGAAATCCTCAAATATGGTTAAATAGTGACTTTTTTCACGTTTTTCATGTAGTTTGATACTACGTAAATATATTCATTACCAATATTTCGATTCTATTTCATGTAGTATCACGATATGTGATTTGGCCTTCAAATCTCAGAATTTCGCATAATATTGCATTTTAAAGAAGTTTTCTTGCATTTTGTTTCGTACGAAAAATCATCGAATATTTTGACGTTTATCATCCCCTTTTCCTTTATGTGATTTAAACAAAATATCAACGAATTAGGCAATATTTTGCCGTTTTTCCATGTTTTTCTGAATTTTCAGTCTATGGGTATTAATTCATATATATACGATAAAAATGATGCAAACACATAATTGATTAGATAATAACCTTAAATACTTCATTTTCAATCATCTATTTATTTCTCGTTAAAATACTGAGTAAGATATTGAAAAGGGGAGAAGTTCGGTTTTTATTGCATATATCGACGTTTTAGCCGGATTAGAGCGGTTTTACGTGTACATCTTCCCTCGGTAATATAAACGGAAAATCAGGAACATTTTAGTTAATTCAAATGAAAACACATTATTTTTTATCATTTGTATTGGAAACAACATTGTCATATGTCTTTTCTTGGATCTAAATAATACGAAACCTCGCTCTATGATTTGAAGGTAAAATCCTCAAATATGGTAAAATAGTGACTTTTTCACGTTAATCATGTAGTTTGATATTGCGTAAATATATTCATTTTTACCAATATTTCGATTCTATTTCATGTAGTATCACGATATGTGATTTGGCCTTCAAATCTCAGAATTTCGCATAATATTGCATTTTAAAGAAGTTTTCTTGCATTTTGTTTCGTACGAAAAATCATCGAATATTTTGACGTTTATCATCCCCTTTTCCTTTATGTGATTTAAACAAAATATCAACGAATTAGGCAATATTTTGCCGTTTTTCCACGTTTTTCTGAATTTTCAGTCTATGGGTATTAATTCATATATATACGATAAAAATGATGCAAACACATAATTGATTAGATAATAACCTTAAATACTTCATTTTCAATCATCTATTTATTTCTCGTTAAAATACTGAGTAAGATATTGAAAAGGGGAGAAGTTCGGTTTTTATTGCATATATCGACGTTTTAGCCGGATTAGAGCGGTTTTACGTGTACATCTTCCCTCGGTAATATAAACGGAAAATCAGGAACATTTTAGTTAATTCTAATGAAAACACATTGATTTTTATCATTTGTATTGGAAACAACATTGTCATATGTCTTTTCTTGGATCTAAATAATACAAAAGCTCGCTCTATGATTTGAAGTTTAAATCTTTAAATATGGTTAAATAGTGATTTTTTTCACGTTTTTCATGTAGTTTGATACGACGTAAATATATTCATTTTTACCAATATTTCGATTCTATTTCATGTAGTATCACGATATGTGATATGGCCTTCAAATCTCAGAATTTCGCATAATATTGCATTTTAAGCAAGTTTTCTTGCATTTTGTTTCGTACGAAAAATCATCGAATTTAGTAATATTTTGACGTTTATCATCCCCTTTTCCTTTATGTGATTTAAACAAAATATCATCGAATTAGGCAATATTTTGCCGTTTTTCCACGTTTTTGTGAATTTTCAGTCTATGGGTATTAATTCATATATATACGATAAAAATGATGCAAACACATAATTGATTAGATAATAACCTTAAATACTTCATTTTCAATCATCTATTTGTTTCTCGTTAAAATACTGAGTAAGATATAGAAAAGGGGAGAAGTTCGGTTTTTATTGCATATATCGACGTTTCAGCCGGGTTAGAGCGGTTTTACGTGTACATCTTCCCTCGGTAATATAAACGGAAAATCAAGAACATTTTAGTTAATTCTAATGAAAACACATTGTTTTTGTATCATTTGTATTGGAAACAACATTGTCATATGTCTTTTCTTGGATCTAAATAATACGAAACCTCGCTCTATGATTTGGAGTGAAATCCTCAAATATGGTTAAATAGTGACTTTTTTCACGTTTTTCATGTAGTTTGATACTACGTAAATATATTCATTTTTACCAATATTTCGATTCTATTTCATGTAGTATCACGATATGTGATTTGGTCTTTAAATCTCAGAATTTCGCATAATATTGCATTTTAAGGAAGTTTTCTTGCATTTTGTTTCGTACGAAAAATCATCGAATTTAGCAATATTTTGACGTTTATCATCCCCTTTTCCTTTATGTGATTTAAACAAAATATCAACGAATTAGGCAATATTTTGCCGTTTTTCCACGTTTTTCTGAATTTTCAGTCTATGGGTATTAATTCATATATATACGATAAAAATGATGCAAACACATAATTGATTAGATAATAACCTTAAATACTTCATTTTCAATCATCTATTTATTTCTCGTTAAAATACTGAGTAAGATATTGAAAAGAGAAGTTCGGTTTTTATTGCATATATCGACGTTTTAGCCGGATTAGAGCGGTTTTACGTGTACATCTTCCCTCGGTAATATAAACGGAAAATCAGGAACATTTTAGTTAATTCAAATGAAAACACATTGTTTTTTATCATTTGTATTGGAAACAACATTGTCATATGTCTTTTCTTGGATCTAAATAATACGAAACCTCGCTCTATGATTTGAAGGTAAAATCCTCAAATATGGTAAAATAGTGACTTTTTCACGTTAATCATGTAGTTTGATATTGCGTAAATATATTCATTTTTACCAATATTTCGATACTATTTCATGTAGTATCACGATATATGATTTGGCCTTCAAATCTCAGAATTTCGCATAATATTGCATTTTAAGCAAGTTTTCTTGCATTTTGTTTCGTACGAAAAATCATCGAATTTAGCAATATTTTGACGTTTATCATCCCCTTTTCCTTTATGTGATTTAAACAAAATATCGAATTAGGCAATATTTTGCCGTTTTTCCACATTTACGTGAATTTTCAGTTTATTGCTATTAATTCATTATATATACGATAAAAATGATGCAAACACATAATAATTATGATTAATGATTAAAATGATTAGATAATAACCTTAAATACTTCATTTTCAATCAACTATTTGTTTCTCGTTAAAATACTGAGTAAGATACTGAAAAGGTGAGAAGATCGGTTTTTATTGCATATATCGACGTTTCAGCCGGATTAGAGCGGTTTTACGTGTACATCTTCCCTCGGTAATATAAACGGAAAATCAGGAACATTTTAGTTAATTCTAATGAAAACACATTGATTTTTATCATTTGTATTGGAAACAACATTGTCATATGTCTTTTCTTGGATCTAAATAATACGAAAGCTCGCTCTATGATTTGAAGTTTAAATCTTTAAATATGGTTAAATAGTGACTTTTTTCACGTTTTTCATGTAGTTTGATACGACGTAAATATATTCATTTTTACCAATATTTCGATTCTATTTCATGTAGTATCACGATATGTGATTTGGCCTTCAAATCTCAGAATTTCGCATAATATTGCATTTTAAGCAAGTTTTTTTGCATTTTGTTTCGTACGAAAAATCATCGAACTTAGCAATATTTTGACGTTTATCATCCCCTTTTCCTTTATGTGATTTAAACAAAATATCATCGAATTAGGCAATATTTTGCCGTTTTTCCACGTTTTTGTGAATTTTCAGTCTATGGGTATTAATTCATATATATACGATAAAAATGATGCAAACACACAATTGATTAGATAATAACCTTAAATACTTCATTTTCAATCATCTATTTGTTTCTCGTTAAAATACTGAGTAAGATATAGAAAAGGGGAGAAGTTCGGTTTTTATTGCATATATCGACGTTTCAGCCGGGTTAGAGCGGTTTTACGTGTACATCTTCCCTCGGTAATATAAACGGAAAATCAAGAACATTTTAGTTAATTCTAATGAAAACACATTGTTTTTGTATCATTTGTATTGGAAACAACATTGTCATATGTCTTTTCTTGGATCTAAATAATACGAAACCTCGCACTATGATTTGGAGTGAAATCCTCAAATATGGTTAAATAGTGACTTTTTTCACGTTTTTCATGTAGTTTGATACTACGTAAATATATTCATTTTTACCAATATTTCGATTCTATTTCATGTAGTATCACGATATGTGATTTGGCCTTCAAATCTCAGAATTTCGCATAATATTGCATTTTAAGGAAGTTTTCTTGCATTTTGTTTCGTACGAAAAATCATCGAATTTAGCAATATTTTGACGTTTATCATCCCCTTTTCCTTTATGTGATTTAAACAAAATATCATCGAATTAGGCAATATTTTGCCGTTTTTCCACGTTTTTCTGAATTTTCAGTCTATGGGTTTTAATTCATATATAAAAGATAAAAATGATGCAAACACATAATTGATTAGATAATAACCTTAAATACTTCATTTTCAATCATCTATTTATTTCTCGTTAAAATACTGAGTAAGATATTGAAAAGGGGAGAAGTTCGGTTTTTATTGCATATATCGACGTTTCAGCCGGATTAGAGCGGTTTTACGTGTACATCTTCCCTCGGTAATATAATCGAAAAATCAGGAACATTTTTGTTAATTCTAATGAAAACACATTGATTTTTATCATTTGTATTGGAAACAGCATTGTCATATGTCTTTTTTTGGATCTAAATAATACGAAACCTCGCTCTATGATTTGAAGTTAAAATCCTCAAATATGGGTAAATAGTGACTTTTTTCACGTTTTTCATGTAGTTTGATACTACGTATATATATTCATTTTTACCAATATTTCGATACTATTTCATGTAGTATCACGATATATGATTTGGCCTTCAAATCTCAGAATTTCGCATAATATTGCATTTTAAGCAAGTTTTCTTGCATTTTGTTTCGTACGAAAAATCATCGAATTTAGCAATATTTTGACGTTTATCATCCCCTTTTCCTTTATGTGATTTAAACAAAATATCGAATTAGGTAATATTTTGCCGTTTTTCCACATTTACGTGAATTTTCAGTTTATTGCTATTAATTCATTATATATACGATAAAAATGATGCAAACACATAATAATTATGATTAATGATTAAAATGATTAGATAATAACCTTAAATACTTCATTTTCAATCAACTATTTGTTTCTCGTTAAAATACTGAGTAAGATACTGAAAAGGTGAGAAGATCCGTTTTTATTGCATATATCGACGTTTCAGCCGGATTAGAGCGGTTTTACGTGTACATCTTCCCTCGGTAATATAAACGGAAAATCAGGAACATTTTAGTTAATTCTAATGAAAACACATTGATTTTTATCATTTGTATTGGAAACAACATTGTCATATGTCTTTTCTTGGATCTAAATAATACGAAAGCTCGCTCTATGATTTGAAGTTTAAATCTTTAAATATGGTTAAATAGTGACTTTTTTCACGTTTTTCATGTAGTTTGATACGACGTAAATATATTCATTTTTACCAATATTTCGATTCTATTTCATGTAGTATCACGATATGTGATTTGGCCTTCAAATCTCAGAATTTCGCATAATATTGCATTTTAAGCAAGTTTTCTTGCATTTTGTTTCGTACGAAAAATCATCGAACTTAGCAATATTTTGACGTTTATCATCCCCTTTTCCTTTATGTGATTTAAACAAAATATCATCGAATTAGGCAATATTTTGCCGTTTTTCCACGTTTTTGTGAATTTTCAGTCTATGGGTATTAATTCATATATATACGATAAAAATGATGCAATCACATAATTGATTAGATAATAACCTTAAATACTTCATTTTCAATCATCTATTTGTTTCTCCTTAAAATACTGAGTAAGATATAGAAAAGGGGAGAAGTTCGGTTTTCATTGCATATATCGACGTTTCAGCCAGATTAGAGCGGTTTTACGTTTACATCTTCCCTCGGTAATATAAACGGAAAATCAAGAACATTTTAGTTAATTATAATGAAAACACATTGTTTTTGTATCATTTGTATTGGAAACAACATTGTCATATGTCTTTTCTTGGATCTAAATAATACGAAACCTCGCTCTATGATTTGGAGTGAAATCCTCAAATATGGTTAAATAGTGACTTTTTTCACGTTTTTCATGTAGTTTGATACTACGTAAATATATTCATTACCAATATTTCGATTCTATTTCATGTAGTATCACGATATGTGATTTGGCCTTCAAATCTCAGAATTTCGCATAATATTGCATTTTAAAGAAGTTTTCTTGCATTTTGTTTCGTACGAAAAATCATCGAATATTTTGACGTTTATCATCCCCTTTTCCTTTATGTGATTTAAACAAAATATCAACGAATTAGGCAATATTTTGCCGTTTTTCCACGTTTTTCTGAATTTTCAGTCTATGGGTATTAATTCATATATATACGATAAAAATGATGCAAACACATAATTGATTAGATAATAACCTTAAATACTTCATTTTCAATCATCTATTTATTTCTCGTTAAAATACTGAGTAAGATATTGAAAAGGGGAGAAGTTCGGTTTTTATTGAATATATCGACGTTTTAGCCGGATTAGAGCGGTTTTACGTGTACATCTTCCCTCGGTAATATAAACGGAAAATCAGGAACATTTTAGTTAATTCAAATGAAAACACACTATTTTTTATCATTTGTATTGGAAACAACATTGTCATATGTCTTTTCTTGGATCTAAATAATACGAAACCTCGCTCTATGATTTGAAGGTAAAATCCTCAAATATGGTAAAATAGTGACTTTTTCACGTTAATCATGTAGTTTGATATTGCGTAAATATATTCATTTTTACCAATATTTCGATTCTATTTCATGTAGTATCACGATATGTGATTTGGCCTTCAAATCTCAGAATTTCGCATAATATTGCATTTTAAAGAAGTTTTCTTGCATTTTGTTTCGTACGAAAAATCATCGAATATTTTGACGTTTATCATCCCCTTTTCCTTTATGTGATTTAAACAAAATATCAACGAATTAGGCAATATTTTGCCGTTTTTCCACGTTTTTCTGAATTTTCAGTCTATGGGTATTAATTCATATATATACGATAAAAATGATGCAAACACATAATTGATTAGATAATAACCTTAAATACTTCATTTTCAATCATCTATTTATTTCTCGTTAAAATACTGAGTAAGATATTGAAAAGGGGAGAAGTTCGGTTTTTATTGCATATATCGACGTTTTAGCCGGATTAGAGCGGTTTTACGTGTACATCTTCCCTCGGTAATATAAACGGAAAATCAGGAACATTTTAGTTAATTCTAATGAAAACACATTGATTTTTATCATTTGTATTGGAAACAACATTGTCATATGTCTTTTCTTGGATCTAAATAATACAAAAGCTCGCTCTATGATTTGAAGTTTAAATCTTTAAATATGGTTAAATAGTGATTTTTTTCACGTTTTTCATGTAGTTTGATACGACGTAAATATATTCATTTTTACCAATATTTCGATTCTATTTCATGTAGTATCACGATATGTGATTTGGCCTTCAAATCTCAGAATTTCGCATAATATTGCATTTTAAGCAAGTTTTCTTGCATTTTGTTTCGTACGAAAAATCATCGAATTTAGCAATATTTTGACGTTTATCATCCCCTTTTCCTTTATGTGATTTAAACAAAATATCATCGAATTAGGCAATATTTTGCCGTTTTTCCACGTTTTTGTGAATTTTCAGTCTATGGGTATTAATTCATATATATACGATAAAAATGATGCAAACACATAATTGATTAGATAATAACCTTAAATACTTCATTTTCAATCATCTATTTGTTTCTCGTTAAAATACTGAGTAAGATATAGAAAAGGGGAGAAGTTCGGTTTTTATTGCATATATCGACGTTTCAGCCGGGTTAGAGCGGTTTTACGTGTACATCTTCCCTCGGTAATATAAACGGAAAATCAAGAACATTTTAGTTAATTCTAATGAAAACACATTGTTTTTGTATCATTTGTATTGGAAACAACATTGTCATATGTCTTTTCTTGGATCTAAATAATACGAAACCTCGCTCTATGATTTGGAGTGAAATCCTCAAATATGGTTAAATAGTGACTTTTTTCACGTTTTTCATGTAGTTTGATACTACGTAAATATATTCATTTTTACCAATATTTCGATTCTATTTCATGTAGTATCACGATATGTGATTTGGTCTTCAAATCTCAGAATTTCGCATAATATTGCATTTTAAGGAAGTTTTCTTGCATTTTGTTTCGTACGAAAAATCATCGAATTTAGCAATATTTTGACGTTTATCATCCCCTTTTCCTTTATGTGATTTAAACAAAATATCAACGAATTAGGCAATATTTTGCCGTTTTTCCACGTTTTTCTGAATTTTCAGTCTATGGGTATTAATTCATATATATACGATAAAAATGATGCAAACACATAATTGATTAGATAATAACCTTAAATACTTCATTTTCAATCATCTATTTATTTCTCGTTAAAATACTGAGTAAGATATTGAAAAGAGAAGTTCGGTTTTTATTGCATATATCGACGTTTTAGCCGGATTAGAGCGGTTTTACGTGTACATCTTCCCTCGGTAATATAAACGGAAAATCAGGAACATTTTAGTTAATTCAAATGAAAACACATTGTTTTTTATCATTTGTATTGGAAACAACATTGTCATATGTCTTTTCTTGGATCTAAATAATACGAAACCTCGCTCTATGATTTGAAGGTAAAATCCTCAAATATGGTAAAATAGTGACTTTTTCACGTTAATCATGTAGTTTGATATTGCGTAAATATATTCATTTTTACCAATATTTCGATACTATTTAATGTAGTATCACGATATATGATTTGGCCTTCAAATCTCAGAATTTCGCATAATATTGCATTTTAAGCAAGTTTTCTTGCATTTTGTTTCGTACGAAAAATCATCGAATTTAGCAATATTTTGACGTTTATCATCCCCTTTTCCTTTATGTGATTTAAACAAAATATCGAATTAGGCAATATTTTGCCGTTTTTCCACATTTACGTGAATTTTCAGTTTATTGCTATTAATTCATTATATATACGATAAAAATGATGCAAACACATAATAATTATGATTAATTATTAAAATGATTAGATAATAACCTTAAATACTTCATTTTCAATCAACTATTTGTTTCTCGTTAAAATACTGAGTAAGATACTGAAAAGGTGAGAAGATCGGTTTTTATTGCATATATCGACGTTTCAGCCGGATTAGAGCGGTTTTACGTGTACATCTTCCCTCGGTAATATAAACGGAAAATCAGGAACATTTTAGTTAATTCTAATGAAAACACATTGATTTTTATCATTTGTATTGGAAACAACATTGTCATATGTCTTTTCTTGGATCTAAATAATACGAAAGCTCGCTCTATGATTTGAAGTTTAAATCTTTAAATATGGTTAAATAGTGACTTTTTTCACGTTTTTCATGTAGTTTGATACGACGTAAATATATTCATTTTTACCAATATTTCGATTCTATTTCATGTAGTATCACGATATGTGATTTGGCCTTCAAATCTCAGAATTTCGCATAATATTGCATTTTAAGCAAGTTTTCTTGCATTTTGTTTCGTACGAAAAATCATCGAACTTAGCAATATTTTGACGTTTATCATCCCCTTTTCCTTTATGTGATTTAAACAAAATATCATCGAATTAGGCAATATTTTGCCGTTTTTCCACGTTTTTCTGAATTTTCAGTCTATGGGTTTTAATTCATATATAAAAGATAAAAATGATGCAAACACATAATTGATTAGATAATAACCTTAAATACTTCATTTTCAATCATCTATTTATTTCTCGTTAAAATACTGAGTAAGATATTGAAAAGGGGAGAAGTTCGGTTTTTATTGCATATATCGACGTTTCAGCCGGGTTAGAGCGGTTTTACGTGTACATCTTCCCTCGGTAATATAAACGGAAAATCAAGAACATTTTAGTTAATTCTAATGAAAACCCATTGTTTTTGTATCATTTGTATTGGAAACAACATTGTCATATGTCTTTTCTTGGATCTAAATAATACGAAACCTCGCTCTATGATTTGAAGGTAAAATCCCCAAATATGGTAAAATTGTGACTTTTTTCACGTTAATCATGTAGTTTGATATTACGTAAATATATTCATTTTTACCAATATTTCGATACTATTTCATGTAGTATTACGATATGTTATTTGGCGTTCAAATCTCAGAATTTCGCATAATATTGCATTTTAAGCAAGTTCTCTTGCATTTTGTTTCGTACGGAAAATCATCGAATTTAGCAATATTTTGACGTTCAACATCCCCTTTTCCTTTATGTTATTTAAACAAAATATCATCGAATTAGGCAATTTTTTGACGTTTTTCCACGTTTATGTGAATTTTCAGTTTATTGGTATTAATTCATTATATATACGATAAAAATGATGAAAACACATAATAATTATGATTAATGATTAAAATGATTAGATAATAACCTTAAATACTTCATTTTCAATCAACTATTTGTTTCTCGATAAAATACTGAGTAAGATATTGAAAAGGGGAGAAGTTCGGTTTTCATTGCATATATTGACGTTTCAGCCGGATTAGAGCGGTTTTACGTTTACATCTTCCCTCGGTAATATAAACGGAAAATCAGGAACATTTTAGTTAATTTTAATGAAAACACATTGATTTTTATCATTTGTATTGGAAACAACATTGTCATATGTCTTTTCTTGGATCTAAATAATACGAAAGCTCGCTCTATGATTTGAAGTTTAAATCTTTAAATATGGTTAAATAGTGACTTTTTTCACGTTTTTCATGTAGTTTGATACGACGTAAATATATTCATTTTTACCAATATTTCGATTCTATTTCATGTAGTATCACGATATGTGATTTGGCCTTCAAATCTCAGAATTTCGCATAATATTGCATTTTAAGCAAGTTTTCTTGCATTTTGTTTCGTACGAAAAATCATCGAACTTAGCAATATTTTGACGTTCATCATCCCCTTTTCCTTTATGTGATTTAAACAAAATATCATCGAATTAGGCAATATTTTGCCGTTTTTCCACGTTTTTGTGAATTTTCAGTCTATGGGTATTAATTCATATATATACGATAAAAATGATGCAAACACATAATTGATTAGATAATAACCTTAAATACTTCATTTTCAATCTTCTATTTGTTTCTCCTTAAAATACTGAGTAAGATATAGAAAAGGGGAGAAGTTCGGTTTTTATTGCATATATCGACGTTTCAGCCGGGTTAGAGCGGTTTTACGTGTACATCTTACCTCGGTAATATAAACGGCAAATCAAGAACATTTTAGTTAATTCTAATGAAAACACATTGTTTTTGTATCATTTGTATTGGAAACAACATTGTCATATGTCTTTTCTTGGATCTAAATAATACGAAACCTCGCTCTATGATTTGAAGGTAAAATCCCCAAATATGGTAAAATTGTGACTTTTTTCACGTTAATCATGTAGTTTGATATTACGTAAATATATTCATTTTTACCAATATTTCGATACTATTTCATGTAGTATTACGATATGTTATTTGGCCTTCAAATCTCAGAATTTCGCATAATATAGCATTTTAAGCAAGTTCTCTTGCATTTTGTTTCGTACGGAAAATCATCGAATTTAGCAATATTTTGACGTTCAACATCCCCTTTTCCTTTATGTTATTTAAACAAAATATCATCGAATTAGGCAATTTTTTGCCGTTTTTCCACGTTTATGTGAATTTTCAGTTTATTGGTATTAATTCATTATATATACGATAAAAATGATGAAAACACATAATAATTATGATTAATGATTAAAATGATTAGATAATAACCTTAAATACTTCATTTTCAATCAACTATTTGTTTCTCGATAAAATACTGAGTAAGATATTGAAAAGGGGAGAAGTTCGGTTTTCATTGCATATATCGACGTTTCAGCCGGATTAGAGCGGTTTTACGTTTACATCTTCCCTCGGTAATATAAACGGAAAATCAAGAACATTTTAGTTAATTCTAATGAAAACACATTGTTTTTGTATCATTTGTATTGGAAACAACATTGTCATATGTCTTTTCTTGGATCTAAATAATACGAAACCTCGCTCTATGATTTAGAGTGAAATCCTCATATATGGTTAAATAGTGACTTTTTTCACGTTTTTCATGTAGTTTGATACTACGTAAATATATTCATTTTTACCAATATTTCGATTCTATTTCATGTAGTATCACGATATGTGATTTGGCCTTCAAATCTCAGAATTTCGCATAATATTGCATTTTAAAGAAGTTTTCTTGCATTTTGTTTCGTACGAAAAATCATCGAATATTTTGACGTTTATCATCCCCTTTTCCTTTATGTGATTTAAACAAAATATCAACGAATTAGGCAATATTTTGCCGTTTTTCCACGTTTTTCTGAATTTTCAGTCTATGGGTATTAATTCATATATATACGATAAAAATGATGCAAACACATAATTGATTAGATAATAACCTTAAATACTTCATTTTCAATCATCTATTTATTTCTCGTTAAAATACTGAGTAAGATATTGAAAAGGGGAGAAGTTCGGTTTTTATTGCATATATCGACGTTTTAGCCGGATTAGAGCGGTTTTACGTGTACATCTTCCCTCGGTAATATAAACGGAAAATCAGGAACATTTTAGTTAATTCAAATGAAAACACATTGTTTTTTATCATTTGTATTGGAAACAACATTGTCATATGTCTTTTCTTGGATCTAAATAATACGAAACCTCGCTCTATGATTTGAAGGTAAAATCCTCAAATATGGTAAAATAGTGACTTTTTCACGTTAATCATGTAGTTTGATATTGCGTAAATATATTCATTTTTACCAATATTTCGATACTATTTCATGTAGTATCACGATATATGATTTGGCCTTCAAATCTCAGAATTTCGCATAATATTGCATTTTAAGCAAGTTTTCTTGCATTTTGTTTCGTACGAAAAATCATCGAATTTAGCAATATTTTGACGTTTATCATCCCCTTTTCCTTTATGTGATTTAAACAAAATATCATCGAATTAGGCAATATTTTGCCGTTTTTCCACATTTACGTGAATTTTCAGTTTATTGCTATTAATTCATTATATATACGATAAAAATGATGCAAACACATAATAATTATGATTAATGATTAAAATGATTAGATAATAACCTTAAATACTTCATTTTCAATCAACTATTTGTTTCTCGTTAAAATACTGAGTAAGATACTGAAAAGGTGAGAAGATCGGTTTTTATTGCATATATCGACGTTTCAGCCGGATTAGAGCGGTTTTACATGTACATCTTCCCTCGGTAATATAAACGGAAAATCAGGAACATTTTAGTTAATTCTAATGAAAACACATTGATTTTTATCATTTGTATTGGAAACAACATTGTCATATGTCTTTTCTTGGATCTAAATAATACGAAAGCTCGCTCTATGATTTGAAGTTTAAATCTTTAAATATGGTTAAATAGTGACTTTTTTCACGTTTTTCATGTAGTTTGATACGACGTAAATATATTCATTTTTACCAATATTTCGATTCTATTTCATGTAGTATCACGATATGTGATTTGGCCTTCAAATCTCAGAATTTCGCATAATATTGCATTTTAAGCAAGTTTTCTTGCATTTTGTTTCGTACGAAAAATCATCGAACTTAGCAATATTTTGACGTTTATCATCCCCTTTTCCTTTATGTGATTTAAACAAAATATCATCGAATTAGGCAATATTTTGCCGTTTTTCCACGTTTTTGTGAATTTTCAGTCTATGGGTATTAATTCATATATATACGTTAAAAATGATGCAAACACATAATTGATTAGATAATAACCTTAAATACTTCATTTTCAATCATCTATTTGTTTCTCCTTAAAATACTGAGTAAGATATAGAAAAGGGGAGAAGTTCGGTTTTTATTGCATATATCGACGTTTCAGCCGGGTTAGAGCGGTTTTACGTGTACATCTTACCTCGGTAATATAAACGGAAAATCAAGAACATTTTAGTTAATTCTAATGAAAACACATTGTTTTTGTATCATTTGTATTGGAAACAACATTGTCATATGTCTTTTCTTGGATCTAAATAATACGAAACCTCGCTCTATGATTTGAAGGTAAAATCCCCAAATATGGTAAAATTGTGACTTTTTTCACGTTAATCATGTAGTTTGATATTACGTAAATATATTCATTTTTACCAATATTTCGATACTATTTCATGTAGTATTACGATATGTTATTTGGCCTTCAAATCTCAGAATTTCGCATAATATTGCATTTTAAGCAAGTTCTCTTGCATTTTGTTTCGTACGGAAAATCATCGAATTTAGCAATATTTTGACGTTCAACATCCCCTTTTCCTTTATGTTATTTAAACAAAATATCATCGAATTAGGCAATTTTTTGCCGTTTTTCCATGTTTATGTGAATTTTCAGTTTATTGGTATTAATTCATTATATATACGATAAAAATGATGAAAACACATAATAATTATGATTAATGATTAAAATGATTAGATAATAACCTTAAATACTTCATTTTCAATCAACTATTTGTTTCTCGATAAAATACTGAGTTAGATATATAAAAGGGGAGAAGTTCGGTTTTCATTGCATATATCGACGTTTCAGCCGGATTAGAGCGGTTTTACGCTTTCATCTTCCCTCGGTAATATAAACGGAAAATCAAGAACATTTTAGTTAATTCTAATGAAAACACATTGTTTTTGTATCATTTGTATTGGAAACAACATTGTCATATGTCTTTTCTTGGATCTAAATAATACGAAACCTCGCTCTATGATTTGGAGTGAAATCCTCAAATATGGTTAAATAGTGACTTTTTTCACGTTTTTCATGTAGTTTGATACTACGTAAATATATTCATTTTTACCAATATTTCGATTCTATTTCATGTAGTATCACGATATGTGATTTGGCCTTCAAATCTCAGAATTTCGCATAATATTGCATTTTAAAGAAGTTTTCTTGCATTTTGTTTCGTACGAAAAATCATCGAATATTTTGTCGTTTATCATCCCCTTTTCCTTTATGTGATTTAAACAAAATATCAACGAATTAGGCAATATTTTGCCGTTTTTCCACGTTTTTCTGAATTTTCAGTCTATGGGTAATAATTCATGTATATACGATAAAAATGATGCAAACACATAATTGATTAGATAATAACCTTAAATACTTCATTTTCAATCATCTATTTATTTCTCGTTAAAATACTGAGTAAGATATTGAAAAGGGGAGAAGTTCGGTTTTTATTGCATATATCGACGTTTCAGCCGGATTAGAGCGGTTTTACGTGTACATCTTCCCTCGGTAATATAAACGGAAAATCAGGAACATTTTAGTTAATACTAATGAAAACACATTGATTTTTATCATTTGTATTGGAAACAACATTGTCATAAGTCTTTTCTTGGATCTAAATAATACGAAACCTCGCTCTATGATTTGAAGTTAAAATCCTCAAATATGGTAAAATAGTGACTTTTTCACGTTAATCATGTAGTTTGATATTACGTAAATATATTCATTTTTTCCAATATTTCGATACTATTTCATGTAGTATCACGATATGTGATTTGGCCTTAAAATCTCTGAATTTCGCATAATATTGCATTTTAAGCAAGTTTTCTTGCATTTTGTTTCGTACGAAAAATCATCGAATTTAGCAATATTTTGACGTTTAACATCCCCTTTTCCTTTATGTGATTTAAACAAAATATCATCGAATTAAGCAAAATTTTGCCGTTTTTCCACGTTTATGTGAATTTTCAGTTTATTTGTATTAATTCATTATATATACGATAAAAATGATGCAAACACATAATAATTATGATTAATGATTAAAATGATTAGATAATAACCTTAAATACTTCATTTTCAATCATCTATTTGTTTCTCGTTAAAATACCGAGTAAGATATTGAAAAGGGGAGAAGTTCTGTTTTTATTCCATATATCGACGTTTCAGCCGGAATAGAGCGATTTTCGTGTACATCTTCCATCGGTAATATAAACGGAAAATCAGTAACATTTTAGTTAATACTAATGAAAACACATTGATTTTTATCATTTGTATTGGAAACAACATTGTCATATGTCTTTTCTTGGATCTAAATAATACGAAAACTCGCTCTATGATTTGAAGTTAAAATCCTCATATATGGGTAAATATTGACTTTTTTCACG
Source organism: Procambarus clarkii (assembly GCF_040958095.1). NCBI lineage: Eukaryota > Metazoa > Arthropoda > Malacostraca > Decapoda > Cambaridae > Procambarus > Procambarus clarkii. The sequence goes on from NW_027189145.1 coordinate 102,098, forward strand.
TTTTTCATGTAGTTTGATATTACGTAAATATATTCATTTTTACCAATATTTCGATACTATTTCATGTAGTATCACGATATGTGATTTGGCCTTCAAATCTCATAATTTCGCATAATATTGCATTTTAAGCAAGTTTTCTTGCATTTTGTTTCGTACGAAAAATCATCGAATTTAGCAATATTTTGACGTTTATTATCCCATTTTCCTTTATGTGACTTAAACAAAATATCATCGAATTAGGCAATATTTTGCCGTTTTCCACGTTTTTGTGAATTTACAGTCTATGGGTATTAATTCATATAAATACGATAAAAATTATGCAAACACATAATTGATTAGATAATAACCTTAAATACTTCATTTTCAATCGTCTATTTGTTTCTCGTTAAAATACTGAGTAAGATATTGAAAAGGGGAGAAGTTCGGTTTTTATTGCATATATCGACGTTTCAGCCGGATTAGAGCGGTTTTACGTGTACATCTTCCCTCGGTAATATAAATCGAAAATCAAGAACATTTTAGTTAATTCTCATGAAAACACATTGATTTTTATCATTTGTATTGGAAACAACATTGTCATATGTCTTTTCTTGGATCTAAATAATACGAAACCTCGCTCTATGATTTGAAGTTAAAATCCTCAAATATGGTTAAATAGTGACTTTTTCACGTTTTTCATGTAGTTTGATACTACGTAAATATTTTCATTTTAACCAATATTTCGATTCTATTTCATGTAGAATCACGATATGTGATTTGGCCGTCAAATATCAGAATTTCGCAAAATATTGCATTTTAAGCAAGTTTTCTTGCATTATATTTCGTACGAAATATCATCGAATTTAGCAATATTTTGACGTTCATCATCCCCTTTTCCTTTATGTGATTTAAACAAAAGATCATCGAATTAGGCAATATTTTGCCGTTTTTCTACGTTTTTGTGAATTTTCAGTCTATGGGTATCAATTCATATATATACGATAAAAATGATGCAAACCCATAATTGATTAGATAATAACCTTAAATACTTCATTTTCAATCATCTATTTGTTTCTCGGTAAAATACTGAGTAAGATATAAAAAAGAGGATAAGTTCGGTTTTTATTGCATATATCGACGTTTCAGCCGGATTAGAGCGGTTTTACGTGTACATCTTCCCTCGGTAATATAAACGGAAAATCAAGAACATTTTAGTTAATTCTAATGAAAACACATTGTTTTTTATCATTTGTATTGGAAACAACATTGTCATATGTCTTTTCTTGGATCTAAATAATACGAAACCTCGCTCTATGATTTGGAGTTAAAATCCTCAAATATGGTTAAATAGTGAATTTTTTCACGTTTTTCATGAAGTTTGATACTACGTAAATATATTCAATTTTACGAATATTTCGATTCTATTTCGTGTAGTATCACGATATGTGATTTGGCCTTCAAATCTCAGAATTTCGTATAATATTGCATTTTAAGCAAGTTTTCTTGCATTTTGTTTCGTACGAAAAATCATCGAATTTAGCAATATTTTGACGTTTATAATCCCCTTTTCCTTTATGTGATTTAAACAAAATATCATCGAATTAGGCAATATTTTGCCGTTTTTCCACGTTCATGTGAATTTTCAGTTTATTGGTATTAATTCATTATATACACGATAAAAATTATGCAAACACATAATAATTATGATTAATGATTAAAATGATTAGATAATAACCTTAAATACTTCATTTTCAATCAACTATTTGTTTCTCGTTAAAATACTGAGTAAGATATTGAAAAGGGGATAAGTTCGGTTTTTATTGCATATATCGACGTTTCAGCCGGATTAGAGCGGTTTTACGTGTACATCTTCCCTCGGTAATATAAACGGAAAATCAAGAACATTTTAGTTAATTCTAATGAAAACACATTGTTTTTTATCATTTGTATTGGAAACAACATTGTCATATGTCTTTTCTTGGATCTAAATAATACGAAACCTCGCTCTATGATTTGAAGTTAAAATCCTCAAATATGGTTATATAGTGACTTTTTTCACGTTTTTCATGTAGTTTGATACTACGTAAATATATTCATTTTTACCAATATTTCGATTTTATTTCATGTAGTATCACGATATGTGATTTGGCCTTCAAATCTCAGAATTTCGCATAATATTGCATTTTAAGGAAGTTTTCTTGCATTTTGTTTCGTACGAAAAATCATCGAATTTAGCAATATTTTGACGTTTATCATCCCCTTTTCCTTTATGTGATTTAAACAAAATATCATCGAATTAGGCAATATTTTGCCGTTTTTCCACGTTTTTGTGAATTTTCAGTCTATGGGTTTTAATTCATATATATACGATAAAAATTATGCAAGCATATAATTGATTAGATAATAACCTTAAATACTTCATTTTCAATCATCTATTTGTTTCTCGTTAAAATACTGAGTGAGATATTGAAAAGGGGAGAAGTTCCGTTTTTATTGCATATATCGACGTTTCAGCCGGATTAGAGCGGTTTTACGTGTACATCTTCCCTCCGTAATATAAACGGAAATTCTGGAACATTTTAGTTAATTGTAATGAAAACACATTGATTTTTATCATCTGTATTGGAAACAGCATTGTCATATGTCTTTTCTTGGATCTAAATAATACAAACCTCTCTCTATGATTTGAAGTTAAAATCCTCAAATATGGTTAAATAGTGACTTTTTTCACGTTTTTCATGTAGTTTGATACTACGTAAATATATTCATTTTTACCAATATTTCGATTTTATTTCTTGTAGTATCAGGATATGTGATATGGCCTTCAAATCTCAGAATTTCGCATAATATTGCATTTTAAGCAAGTTTTCTTGCATTTTGTTTCGTACGAAAAATCATCGAATTTAGCAATATTTTGACGTTTATCATCCCCTTTTCCTTTATTTGATTTAAACAAAATATTATCGAATTACGCAATATTTTGCCGTTTTTCCACGTTTTTGTGAATTTTCAGTCTATAGGTATTAATTCATTATATATACGATAAAAATGATGCAAACACATAATTGATTAGATAATAACCTTAAATACTTCATTTTCAATCAACTATTTGTTTCTCGTTAAAATACTGAGTAAGATATTGAAAAGGGGAGAAGTCTTTTCTTGGATCTAAATAATACGAAACCTCGCTCTATGATTTGAAGTTAAAATCCTCAAATATGGTAAAATAGTGACTTTTTCACGTTAATCATGTAGTTTGATATTACGTAAATATATTCATTTTTACCAATATTTCGATACTATTTCATGTAGTATCACGATATGTGATTTGGCCTTCAAATCTCAGAATTTCGCATAATATTGCATTTTAAGTAAGTTTTCTTGCATTTTGTTTCGTTCGAAAAATCATCGAATTTAGCAATATTTTGACGTTTATTATCCCCTTTTCCTTTATGTGACTTAAACAAAATATCATCGAATTAGGCAATATTTTGACGTTTTCCACGTTTTTGTGAATTTACAGTCTATGGGTATTAATTCATATAAATACGATAAAAATTATGCAAACACATAATTGATTAGATAATAACCTTAAATACTTCATTTTCAATCATCTATTTGTTTCTCGTTAAAATTCTGAGTAAGATATTGAAAAGGGGAGAAGTTCGGTTTTTATTGTATATATCGACGTTTCAGCCGGATTAGAGCGGTTTTACGTGTACATCTTCCCTCGGTAATATAAATGGAAAATCAAGAACATTTTAGTTAATTCTAATGAAAACACATTGAATTTTATCATTTGTATTGGAAACAACATTGTCATATGTCTTTTATTGGACCTAAATAATACGAAACCTCGCTCTATGATTTGAAGTTAAAATCCTCAAATATGGTTAAATAGTGACTTTTTTCACGTTTTTCATGTAGTTTGATACTACGTACATATATTCATTTTAACCAATATTTCGATTCTATTTCATGTAGAATCACGATATGTGATTTGGCCGTCAAATATCAGAATTTCGCAAAATATTGCATGTTAAGCATGTTTTCTTGCATTTTGTTTCGTACGAAAAATCATCGAATTTAGCAATATTTTGACGTTTATCATCCCCTTTTCCTTTATGTGATATAAACAAAATATCATCGAATTAGGCAATATTTTGCCGTTTTTCCACGTTTTTGTGAATTTTCAGTCTATGGGTATTAATTCATATATATACGATAAAAATTATGCAAGCATATAATTGATTAGATAATAACCTTAAATACTTCATTTTCAATCATCTATTTGTTTCTCGTTAAAATACTGAGTGAGATATTGAAAAGGGGAGAAGTTCCGTTTTTATTGCATATATCGACGTTTCAGCCGGATTAGAGCGGTTTTACGTGTACATCTTCCCTCGGTAATATAAACGGAAAATCTGGAACATTTTAGTTAATTGTAATGAAAACACATTGATTTTTATCATCTGTATTGGAAACAGCATTGTCATATGTCTTTTCTTGGATCTAAATAATACGAAACCTCTCTCTATGATTTGAAGTTAAAATCCTCAAATATGGTTAAATAGTGACTTTTTTCACGTTTTTCATGTAGTTTGATACTACGTAAATATATTCATTTTTACCAAAATTTCGATTTTATTTCATGTAGTATCAGGATATGTGATTTGGCCTTCAAATCTCAGAATTTCGCATAATATTGCATTTTAAGCAAGTTTTCTTGCATTTTGTTTCGTACGAAAAATCATCGAATTTAGCAATATTTTGACGTTTATCATCCCCTTTTCCTTTATTTGATTTAAACAAAATATTATCGAATTACGCAATATTTTGCCGTTTTTCCACGTTTTTGTGAATTTTCAGTCTATAGGTATTAATTCATTATATATACGATAAAAATGATGCAAACACATAATTGATTAGATAATAACCTTAAATACTTCATTTTCAATCAACTATTTGTTTCTCGTTAAAATACTGAGTAAGATATTGAAAAGGGGAGAAGTCTTTTCTTGGATCTAAATAATACGAAACCTCGCTCTATGATTTGAAGTTAAAATCCTCAAATATGGTAAAATAGTGACTTTTTCACGTTAATCATGTAGTTTGATATTACGTAAATATATTCATTTTTACCAATATTTCGATACTATTTCATGTAGTATCACGATATGTGATTTGGCCTTCAAATCTCAGAATTTCGCATAATATTGCATTTTAAGTAAGTTTTCTTGCATTTTGTTTCGTTCGAAAAATCATCGAATTTAGCAATATTTTGACGTTTATTATCCCCTTTTCCTTTATGTGACTTAAACAAAATATCATCGAATTAGGCAATATTTTGACGTTTTCCACGTTTTTGTGAATTTACAGTCTATGGGTATTAATTCATATAAATACGATAAAAATTATGCAAACACATAATTGATTAGATAATAACCTTAAATACTTCATTTTCAATCATCTATTTGTTTCTCGTTAAAATTCTGAGTAAGATATTGAAAAGGGGAGAAGTTCGGTTTTTATTGTATATATCGACGTTTCAGCCGGATTAGAGCGGTTTTACGTGTACATCTTCCCTCGGTAATATAAATGGAAAATCAAGAACATTTTAGTTAATTCTAATGAAAACACATTGAATTTTATCATTTGTATTGGAAACAACATTGTCATATGTCTTTTATTGGACCTAAATAATACGAAACCTCGCTCTATGATTTGAAGTTAAAATCCTCAAATATGGTTAAATAGTGACTTTTTTCACGTTTTTCATGTAGTTTGATACTACGTACATATATTCATTTTAACCAATATTTCGATTCTATTTCATGTAGAATCACGATATGTGATTTGGCCGTCAAATATCAGAATTTCGCAAAATATTGCATGTTAAGCATGTTTTCTTGCATTTTGTTTCGTACGAAAAATCATCGAATTTAGCAATATTTTGACGTTTATCATCCCCTTTTCCTTTATGTGATATAAACAAAATATCATCGAATTAGGCAATATTTTGCCGTTTTTCCACGTTTTTGTGAATTTTCAGTCTATGGGTATTAATTCATATATATACGATAAAAATTATGCAAGCATATAATTGATTAGATAATAACCTTAAATACTTCATTTTCAATCATCTATTTGTTTCTCGTTAAAATACTGAGTGAGATATTGAAAAGGGGAGAAGTTCCGTTTTTATTGCATATATCGACGTTTCAGCCGGATTAGAGCGGTTTTACGTGTACATCTTCCCTCGGTAATATAAACGGAAAATCTGGAACATTTTAGTTAATTGTAATGAAAACACATTGATTTTTATCATCTGTATTGGAAACAGCATTGTCATATGTCTTTTCTTGGATCTAAATAATACGAAACCTCTCTCTATGATTTGAAGTTAAAATCCTCAAATATGGTTAAATAGTGACTTTTTTCACGTTTTTCATGTAGTTTGATACTACGTAAATATATTCATTTTTACCAAAATTTCGATTTTATTTCATGTAGTATCAGGATATGTGATTTGGCCTTCAAATCTCAGAATTTCGCATAATATTGCATTTTAAGCAAGTTTTCTTGCATTTTGTTTCGTACGAAAAATCATCGAATTTAGCAATATTTTGACGTTTATCATCCCCTTTTCCTTTATGTGATATAAACAAAATATCATCGAATTAGGCAATATTTTGCCGTTTTTCCACGTTTTTGTGAATTTTCAGTCTATGGGTAATAATTCATATATATACGATAAAAATTATGCAAGCATATAATTGATTAGATAATAACCTTAAATACTTCATTTTCAATCATCTATTTGTTTCTCGTTAAAATACTGAGTGAGATATTGAAAAGGGGAGAAGTTCCGTTTTTATTGCATATATCGACGTTTCAGCCGGATTAGAGCGGTTTTACGTGTACATCTTCCCTCGGTAATATAAACGGAAAATCTGGAACATTTTAGTTAATTGTAATGAAAACACATTGATTTTTATCATCTGTATTGGAAACAGCATTGTCATATGTCTTTTCTTGGATCTAAATAATACGAAAGCTCTCTCTATGATTTGAAGTTAAAATCCTCAAATATGGTTAAATAGTGACTTTTTTTCACGTTTTTCATGTAGTTTGATACTACGTAAATATATTCATTTTTACCAACATTTCGATTTTATTTCATGTAGTATCAGGATATGTGATTTGGCCTTCAAATCTCAGAATTTCGCATAATATTGCATTTTAAGCAAGTTTTCTTGAATTTTGTTTCGTACGAAAAATCATCGAATTTAGCAATATTTTGACGTTTATCATCCCCTTTTCCTTTATTTGATTTAAACAAAATATTATCGAATTACGCAATATTGTGCCGTTTTTCATATTTTGCCGTTTTGTGAATTTTCAGTCTATAGGTATTAATTCATTATATATACGATAAAAATGATGCAAACACATAATTGATTAGATAATAACCTTAAATACTTCATTTTCAATCAACTATTTGTTTCTCGTTAAAATACTGAGTAAGATATTGAAAAGGGGAGAAGTTCTGTTTTTATTGCATATATTAACGTTTCAGCCGGATTAGAACGGTTTTACGTGTATATCTTCCCTCGGTAATATAAACGGAAAATCAGGAACATTTTAGTTAATTGTAATGAAAACACATTGATTTTTATCATTTGTCTTTTTATCATTTATCAATGTTGAAACAACATTGTCATATGTCTTTTCTTGGATCTAAATAATACGAAACCTCGCTCTATGATTTAAAGTTAAAATCCTCAAATATGGTTATATATTGACTTTTTTCACGCTTTTCATGTAGTTTGATATTACGTAAATATATTCATTTTTACCAATATTTCGATTCTATTTCATGTAGTATCACGATATGTGATTTGGCCTTCAAATCTCAGAATTTCGCATAATATTCCATTTTAAGCAAGTTTTCTTGCATTTTGTTTCGTACGAAAAATCATCGAATTTAGCAATATTTTGACGTTTATCATCCCCTTTTCCTTTATGTGATTTAAACAAAATATCATCGAATTAGGCAATATTTTGCCGTTTTTCCACGTTTATGTGAATTTTCAGTTTATTGGTATTAATTCATTATATATACGATAAAAATGATGCAAACACATAATAATTATGGTTAATGATTAAAATGATTAGATAATAACCTTAAATACTTCATTTTCAATCAACTATTTGTTTCTCGTTACAACTATTTGTTTCTCGTTAAAATACCGAGTAAGATATTGAAAAGGGGAGAAGTTCTGTTTTTATTCCATATATCGACGTTTCAGCCGGAATAGAGCAATTTTCGTGTACATCTTCCATCGGTAATATAAACGGAAAATCAGTAACATTTTAGTTAATACTAATGAAAACATATTGATTTTTATCATTTGTATTGGAAACAACATTGTCATATGTCTTTTCTTGGATCTAAATAATACGAAACCTCGCTTTATGATTTGAAGTTAAAATCCTCAAATATGGTTAAATAGTGACTTTTTCACGTTTTTCATGTAGTTTGATACTACGTAAATATATTCATTTTAACCAATATTTCGATTCTATTTCATGTAGAATCACGATATGTGATTTGGCCGTCAAATATTAGAATTTCGCAAAATATTGCATTTTAAGCAAGTTTTCTTGCATTTTGTTTCGTACGAAAAATCATCGAATTTAGCAATATTTTGACGTTCATCATCCCCTTTTCCTTTATGTGATTTAAACAAAAGATCATCGAATTAGGCAATATTTTGCCGTTTTTCTACGTTTTTGTGAATTTTCAGTCTATGGGTAATAATTCATATATATACGATAAAAATGATGCAAACCCATAATTGATTAGATAATAACGTTAAATACTTCATTTTCAGTCATCTATTTGTTTCTCGGTAAAATACTGAGTAAGATATAAAAAAGGGGATAAGTTCGGTTTTTATTGCATACATCGACGTTTCAGCCGGATTAGAGCGGTTTTACATGTACATCTTCCCTCGGTAATATAAACGGAAAATCAAGAACATTTTAGTTAATTCTAATGAAAACACATTGTTTTTTATCATTTGTATTGGAAACAACATTGTCATATGTCTTTTCTTGAATCTAAATAATACGAAACCTCGCTCTATGATTTGGAGTTAAAATCCTCAAATATGGTTAAATAGTGATTTTTTTCACGTTTTTCATGAAGTTTGATACTACGTAAATATATTCAATTTTACGAATATTTCGATTCTATTTCGTGTAGTATGACGATATGTGATTTGGCCTTCAAATCTCAGAATTTCGTATAATATTGCATTTTAAGCAAGTTTTCTTGCATTTTGTTTCGTACGAAAAATCATCGAATTTAGCAATATTTTGACGTTTATCATCCCCCTTTTCCTTTATGTGATTTAAACAAAATATCATCGAATTAGGCAATATTTTGCCGTTTTTCCACTTTCATGTGAATTTTCAGTTTATTGGTATTAATTCATTATATACACGATAAAAATTATGCAAACACATAATAATTATGATTAATGATTAAAATGATTAGATAATAACCTTAAATACTTCATTTTCAATCAACTATTTGTTTCTCGTTAAAATACTGAGTAAGATATTGAAAAGGGGAGAAGTTCGGTTTTTATTGCATATATCGACGTTTCAGCCGGATTAGAGCGGTTTTACGTGTACATCTTCCCTCGGTAATATAAACGGAAAATCAGGAACATTTTAGTTAATTCTAATGAAAACACATTGATTTTTATCATTTGTATTGGAAACAACATTGTCATATGTCTTTTCTTGGATCTAAATAATACGAAACCTCGCTCTATGATTTAAAGTTAAAATCCTCAAATATGGTTATATATTGACTTTTTTCACGCTTTTCATGTAGTTTGATATTACGTAAATATATTCATTTTTACCAATATTTCGATTCTATTTCATGTAGTATCACGATATGTGATTTGGCCTTCAAATCTCAGAATTTCGCATAATATTCCATTTTAAGCAAGTTTTCTTGCATTTTGTTTCGTACGAAAAATCATCGAATTTAGCAATATTTTGACGTTTATCATCCCCTTTTCCTTTATGTGATTTAAACAAAATATCATCGAATTAGGCAATATTTTGCCGTTTTTCCACGTTTATGTGAATTTTCAGTTTATTGGTATTAATTCATTATATATACGATAAAAATGATGCAAACACATAATAATTATGGTTAATGATTAAAATGATTAGATAATAACCTTAAATACTTCATTTTCAATCAACTATTTGTTTCTCGTTACAACTATTTGTTTCTCGTTAAAATACCGAGTAAGATATTGAAAAGGGGAGAAGTTCTGTTTTTATTCCATATATCGACGTTTCAGCCGGAATAGAGCGATTTTCGTGTACATCTTCCATCGGTAATATAAACGGAAAATCAGTAACATTTTAGTTAATACTAATGAAAACATATTGATTTTTATCATTTGTATTGGAAACAACATTGTCATATGTCTTTTCTTGGATCTAAATAATACGAAACCTCGCTTTATGATTTGAAGTTAAAATCCTCAAATATGGTTAAATAGTGACTTTTTCACGTTTTTCATGTAGTTTGATACTACGTAAATATATTCATTTTAACCAATATTTCGATTCTATTTCATGTAGAATCACGATATGTGATTTGGCCGTCAAATATTAGAATTTCGCAAAATATTGCATTTTAAGCAAGTTTTCTTGCATTTTGTTTCGTACGAAAAATCATCGAATTTAGCAATATTTTGACGTTCATCATCCCCTTTTCCTTTATGTGATTTAAACAAAAGATCATCGAATTAGGCAATATTTTGCCGTTTTTCTACGTTTTTGTGAATTTTCAGTCTATGGGTAATAATTCATATATATACGATAAAAATGATGCAAACCCATAATTGATTAGATAATAACGTTAAATACTTCATTTTCAGTCATCTATTTGTTTCTCGGTAAAATACTGAGTAAGATATAAAAAAGGGGATAAGTTCGGTTTTTATTGCATACATCGACGTTTCAGCCGGATTAGAGCGGTTTTACATGTACATCTTCCCTCGGTAATATAAACGGAAAATCAAGAACATTTTAGTTAATTCTAATGAAAACACATTGTTTTTTATCATTTGTATTGGAAACAACATTGTCATATGTCTTTTCTTGAATCTAAATAATACGAAACCTCGCTCTATGATTTGGAGTTAAAATCCTCAAATATGGTTAAATAGTGATTTTTTTCACGTTTTTCATGAAGTTTGATACTACGTAAATATATTCAATTTTACGAATATTTCGATTCTATTTCGTGTAGTATGACGATATGTGATTTGGCCTTCAAATCTCAGAATTTCGTATAATATTGCATTTTAAGCAAGTTTTCTTGCATTTTGTTTCGTACGAAAAATCATCGAATTTAGCAATATTTTGACGTTTATCATCCGCCTTTTCCTTTATGTGATTTAATCAAAATATCATCGAATTAGGCAATATTTTGCCGTTTTTCCACGTTTTTGTGAATTTTCAGTCTATGGGTTTTAATTCATATATATACGATAAAAATTATGCAAGCATATAATTGATTAGATAATAACCTTAAATACTTCATTTTCAATCATCTATTTGTTTCTCGTTAAAATACTGAGATATTGAAAAGGGGAGAAGTTCCGTTTTTATTGCATATATCGACGTTTCAGCCGGATTAGAGCGGTTTTACGTGTACATCTTCCCTCGGTAATATAAACGGAAAATCTGGAACATTTTAGTTAATTGTAATGAAAGCACATTGATTTTTATGATCTATATTGGAAACAGCATTGTCATATGTCTTTTCTTGGATCTAAATAATACAAACCTCTCTCTATGATTTGAAGTTAAAATCCTCATATATGGTTAAATAGTGACTTTTTTCACGTTTTTCATGTAGTTTGATACGACGTAAATATATTCATTTTTACCAATATTTCGATTCTATTTCATGTAGTATCAGGATATGTGATTTGGCCTTCAAATCTCAGAATTTCGCATAATATTGCATTTTAAGCAAGTTTTCTTGCATTTTGTTTCGTACGAAAAATCATCGAACTTAGCAATATTTTGACGTTTATCATCCCCTTTTCCTTTATGTGATTTAAACAAAATATCATCGAATTAGGCAATATTTTGCCGTTTTTCCACGTTTTTGTGAATTTTCAGTCTATGGGTATTAATTCATATATATACGATAAAAATGATGCAAACACATAATTGATTAGATAATAACCTTAAATACTTCATTTTCAATCATCTATTTGTTTCTCCTTAAAATACTTAGTAAGATATAGAAAAGGGGAGAAGTTCGGTTTTTATTGCATATATCGACGTTTCAGCCGGGTTAGAGCGGTTTTACGTGTACATCTTACCTCGGTAATATAAACGGAAAATCAAGAACATTTTAGTTAATTCTAATGAAAACACATTGTTTTTGTATCATTTGTATTGGAAACAACATTGTCATATGTCTTTTCTTAAATCTAAATAATACGAAACCTCGCTCTATGATTTGAAGGTAAAATCCCCAAATATGGTAAAATTGTGACTTTTTTCACGTTAATCATGTAGTTTGATATTACGTAAATATATTCATTTTTACCAATATTTCGATACTATTTCATGTAGTATTACGATATGTTATTTGGCCTTCAAATCTCAGAATTTCGCATAATATTGCATTTTAAGCAAGTTCTCTTGCATTTTGTTTCGTACGGAACATCATCGAATTTAGCAATATTTTGACGTTCAACATCCCCTTTTCCTTTATGTTATTTAAACAAAATATCATCGAATTAGGCAATTTTTTGCCGTTTTTCCACGTTTATGTGAATTTTCAGTTTATTGGTATTAATTCATTATATATACGATAAAAATGATGAAAACACATAATAATTATGATTAATGATTAAAATGATTAGATAATAACCTTAAATACTTCATTTTCAATCAACTATTTGTTTCTCGATAAAATACTGAGTAAGATATTGAAAAGGGGAGAAGTTCGGTTTTCATTGCATATATCGACGTTTCAGCCGGATTAGAGCGGTTTTACGTTTACATCTTCCCTCGGTAATATAAACGGAAAATCAAGAACATTTTAGTTAATTCTAATGAAAACACATTGTTTTTGTATCATTTGTATTGGAAACAACATTGTCATATGTCTTTTCTTGGATCTAAATAATACGAAACCTCGCTCTATGATTTGGAGTGAAATCCTCAAATATGGTTAAATAGTGACTTTTTTCACGTTTTTCATGTAGTTTGATACTACGTAAATATATTCATTACCAATATTTCGATTCTATTTCATGTAGTATCACGATATGTGATTTGGCCTTCAAATCTCAGAATTTCGCATAATATTGCATTTTAAAGAAGTTTTCTTGCATTTTGTTTCGTACGAAAAATCATCGAATATTTTGACGTTGATCATCCCCTTTTCCTTTATGTGATTTAAACAAAATATCAACGAATTAGGCAATATTTTGCCGTTTTTCCACGTTTTTCTGAATTTTCAGTCTATGGGTATTAATTCATATATATACGATAAAAATGATGCAAACACATAATTGATTAGATAATAACCTTAAATACTTCATTTTCAATCATCTATTTATTTCTCGTTAAAATACTGAGTAAGATATTGAAAAGAGGAGAAGTTCGGTTTTTATTGCATATATCGACGTTTTAGCCGGATTAGAGCGGTTTTACGTGTACATCTTCCCTCGGTAATATAAACGGAAAATCAGGAACATTTTAGTTAATTCAAATGAAAACACATTGTTTTTTATTATTTGTATTGGAAACAACATTGTCATATGTCTTTTCTTGGATCTAAATAATACGAAACCTCGCTCTATGATTTGAAGGTAAAATCCTCAAATATGGTAAAATAGTGACTTTTTCACGTTAATCATGTAGTTTGATATTGCGTAAATATATTCATTTTTACCAATATTTCGATACTATTTCATGTAGTATCACGATATATGATTTGGCCTTCAAATCTCAGAATTTCGCATAATATTGCATTTTAAGCAAGTTTTCTTGCATTTTGTTTCGTACGAAAAATCATCGAATTTAGCAATATTTTGACGTTTATCATCCCCTTTTCCTTTATGTGATTTAAACAAAATATCGAATTAGGCAATATTTTGCCGTTTTTCCACATTTACGTGAATTTTCAGTTTATTGCTATTAATTCATTATATATACGATAAAAATGATGCAAACACATAATAATTATGATTAATGATTAAAATTATTAGATAATAACCTTAAATACTTCATTTTCAATCAACTATTTGTTTCTCGTTAAAATACTGAGTAAGATACTGAAAAGGTCAGAAGATCGGTTTTTATTGCATATATCGACGTTTCAGCCGGATTAGAGCGGTTTTACGTGTACATCTTCCCTCGGTAATATAAACGGAAAATCAGGAACATTTTAGTTAATTCTAATGAAAACACATTGATTTTTATCATTTGTATTGGAAACAACATTGTCATATGTCTTTTCTTGGATCTAAATAATACGAAAGCTCGCTCTATGATTTGAAGTTTAAATCTTTAAATATGGTTAAATAGTAACTTTTTTCACGTTTTTCATGTAGTTTGATACGACGTAAATATATTCATTTTTACCAATATTTCGATTCTATTTCATGTAGTATCACGATATGTGATTTGGCCTTCAAATCTCAGAATTTCGCATAATATTGCATTTTAAGCAAGTTTTCTTGCATTTTGTTTCGTACGAAAAATCATCTAACTTAGCAATATTTTGACGTTTATCATCCCCTTTTCCTTTATGTGATTTAAACAAAATATCATCGAATTAGGCAATATTTTGCCGTTTTTCCACGTTTTTGTGAATTTTCAGTCTATGGGTATTAATTCATATATATACGATAAAAATGATGCAAACACATAATTGATTAGATAATAACCTTAAATACTTCATTTTCAATCATCTATTTGTTTCTCGTTAAAATACTGAGTAAGATATAGAAAAGGGGAGAAGTTCGGTTTTTATTGCATATATCGACGTTTCAGCCGGGTTAGAGCGGTTTTACGTGTACATCTTCCCTCGGTAATATAAACGGAAAATCAAGAACATTTTAGTTAATTCTAATGAAAACACATTGTTTTTGTAATCATTTGTATTGGAAACAACATTGTCATATGTCTTTTCTTGGATCTAAATAATACGAAACCTCGCACTATGATTTGGAGTGAAATCCTCAAATATGGTTAAATAGTGACTTTTTTCACGTTTTTCATGTAGTTTGATACTACGTAAATATATTCATTTTTACCAATATTTCGATTCTATTTCATGTAGTATCACGATATGTGATTTGGCCTTCAAATCTCAGAATTTCGCATAATATTGCATTTTAAGGAAGTTTTCTTGCATTTTGTTTCGTACGAAAAATCATCGAATTTAGCAATATTTTGACGTTTATCATCCCCTTTTCCTTGATGTGATTTAAACAAAATATCATCGAATTAGGCAATATTTTGCCGTTTTTCCACGTTTTTCTGAATTTTCAGTCTATGGGTTTTAATTCATATATAAAAGATAAAAATGATGCAAACACATAATTGATTAGATAATAACCTTAAATACTTCATTTTCAATCATCTATTTATTTCTCGTTAAAATACTGAGTAAGATATTGAAAAGGGGAGAAGTTCGGTTTTTATTGCATATATCGACGTTTCAGCCGGATTAGAGCGGTTTTACGTGTACATCTTCCCTCGGTAATATAAACGAAAAATCAGGAACATTTTTGTTAATTCTAATGAAAACACATTGATTTTTATCATTTGTATTGGAAACAGCATTGTCATATGTCTTTTTTTGGATCTAAATAATACGAAACCTCGCTCTATGATTTGAAGTTAAAATCCTCAAATATGGGTAAATAGTGACTTTTTTCACGTTTTTCATGTAGTTTGATACTACGTATATATATTCATTTTTACCAATATATTCGATACTATTTCATGTAGTATCACGATATATGATTTGGCCTTCAAATCTCAGAATTTCGCACAATATTGCATTTTAAGCAAGTTTTCTTGCATTTTGTTTCGTACGAAAAATCATCGAATTTAGCAATATTTTGACGTTTATCATCCCCTTTTCCTTTATGTGATTTAAACAAAATATCGAATTAGGCAATATTTTGCCGTTTTTCCACATTTACGTGAATTTTCAGTTTATTGCTATTAATTCATTATATATACGATAAAAATGATGCAAACACATAATAATTATGATTAATGATTAAAATGATTAGATAATAACCTTAAATACTTCATTTTCAATCAACTATTTGTTTCTCGTTAAAATACTGAGTAAGATACTGAAAAGGTGAGAAGATCGGTTTTTATTGCATATATCGACGTTTCAGCCGGATTAGAGCGGTTTTACGTGTACATCTTCCCTCGGTAATATAAACGGAAAATCAGGAACATTTTAGTTAATTCTAATGAAAACACATTGATTTTTATCATTTGTATTGGAAACAACATTGTCATATGTCTTTTCTTGGATCTAAATAATACGAAAGCTCGCTCTATGATTTGAAGTTTAAATCTTTAAATATGGTTAAATAGTGACTTTTTTCACGTTTTTCATGTAGTTTGATACGACGTAAATATATTCATTTTTACCAATATTTCGATTCTATTTCATGTAGTATCACGATATGTGATTTGGCCTTCAAATCTCAGAATTTCGCATAATATTGCATTTTAAGCAAGTTTTCTTGCATTTTGTTTCGTACGAAAAATCATCGAACTTAGCAATATTTTGACGTTTATCATCCCCTTTTCCTTTATGTGATTTAAACAAAATATCATCGAATTAGGCAATATTTTGCCGTTTTTCCACGTTTTTGTGAATTTTCAGTCTATGGGTATTAATTCATATATATACGATAAAAATGATGCAAACACATAATTGATTAGATAATAACCTTAAATACTTCATTTTCAATCATCTATTTGTTTCTCCTTAAAATACTGAGTAAGATATAGAAAAGGGGAGAAGTTCGGTTTTTATTGCATATATCGACGTTTCAGCCGGGTTAGAGCGGTTTTACGTGTACATCTTACCTCGGTAATATAAACGGAAAATCAAGAACATTTTAGTTAATTCTAATGAAAACACATTGTTTTTGTATCATTTGTATTGGAAACAACATTGTCATATGTCTTTTCTTGGATCTAAATAATACGAAACCTCGCTCTATGATTTGAAGGTAAAATCCCCAAATATGGTAAAATTGTGACTTTTTTCACGTTAATCATGTAGTTTGATATTACGTAAATATATTCATTTTTACCAATATTTCGATACTATTTCATGTAGTATTACGATATGTTATTTGGCCTTCAAATCTCAGAATTTCGCATAATATTGCATTTTAAGCAAGTTCTCTTGCATTTTGTTTCGTACGGAACATCATCGAATTTAGCAATATTTTGACGTTCAACATCCCCTTTTCCTTTATGTTATTTAAACAAAATATCATCGAATTAGGCAATTTTTTGCCGTTTTTCCACGTTTATGTGAATTTTCAGTTTATTGGTATTAGTTCATTATATATACGATAAAAATGATGAAAACACATAATAATTATGATTAATGATTAAAATGATTAGATAATAACCTTAAATACTTCATTTTCAATCAACTATTTGTTTCTCGATAAAATACTGAGTAAGATATTGAAAAGGGGAGAAGTTCGGTTTTCATTGCATATATCGACGTTTCAGCCGGATTAGAGCGGTTTTACGTTTACATCTTCCCTCGGTAATATAAACGGAAAATCAAGAACATTTTAGTTAATTCTAATGAAAACACATTGTTTTTGTATCATTTGTATTGGAAACAACATTGTCATATGTCTTTTCTTGGATCTAAATAATACGAAACCTCGCTCTATGATTTGGAGTGAAATCCTCAAATATGGTTAAATAGTGACTTTTTTCACGTTTTTCATGTAGTTTGATACTACGTAAATATATTCATTACCAATATTTCGATTCTATTTCATGTAGTATCACGATATGTGATTTGGCCTTCAAATCTCAGAATTTCGCATAATATTGCATTTTAAAGAAGTTTTCTTGCATTTTGTTTCGTACGAAAAATCATCGAATATTTTGACGTTTATCATCCCCTTTTCCTTTATGTGATTTAAACAAAATATCAACGAATTAGGCAATATTTTGCCGTTTTTCCACGTTTTTCTGAATTTTCAGTCTATGGGTATTAATTCATATATATACGATAAAAATGATGCAAACACATAATTGATTAGATAATAACCTTAAATACTTCATTTTCAATCATCTATTTATTTCTCGTTAAAATACTGAGTAAGATATTGAAAAGGGGAGAAGTTCGGTTTTTATTGCATATATCGACGTTTTAGCCGGATTAGAGCGGTTTTACGTGTACATCTTCCCTCGGTAATATAAACGGAAAATCAGGAACATTTTAGTTAATTCAAATGAAAACACATTGTTTTTTATCATTTGTATTGGAAACAACATTGTCATATGTCTTTTCTTGGATCTAAATAATACGAAACCTCGCTCTATGATTTGAAGGTAAAATCCTCAAATATGGTAAAATAGTGACTTTTTCACGTTAATCATGTAGTTTGATATTGCGTAAATATATTCATTTTTACCAATATTTCGATTCTATTTCATGTAGTATCACGATATGTGATTTGGCCTTCAAATCTCAGAATTTCGCATAATATTGCATTTTAAGGAAGTTTTCTTGCATTTTGTTTCGTACGAAAAATCATCGAATTTAGCAATATTTTGACGTTTATCATCCCCTTTTCCTTTATGTGATTTAAACAAAATATCATCGAATTAGGCAATATTTTGCCGTTTTTCCACGTTTTTCTGAATTTTCAGTCTATGGGTATTAATTCATATATAAAAGATAAAAATGATGCAAACACATAATTGATTAGATAATAACCTTAAATACTTCATTTTCAATCATCTATTTATTTCTCGTTAAAATACTGAGTAAGATATTGAAAAGGGGAGAAGTTCGGTTTTTATTGCATATATCGACGTTTCAGCCGGATTAGAGCGGTTTTACGTTTACATCTTCCCTCGGTAATATAAACGGAAAATCTAGAACATTTTAGTTAATTCTAATGAAAACACATTGTTTTTGTATCATTTGTATTGGAAACAACATTGTCATATGTCTTTTCTTGGATCTAAATAATACGAAACCTCGCTCTATGATTTGGAGTGAAATCCTCAAATATGGTTAAATAGTGACTTTTTTCACGTTTTTCATGTAGTTTGATACTACGTAAATATATTCATTTTTACCAATATTTCGATTCTATTTCATGTAGTATCACGATATGTGATTTGGTCTTCAAATCTCAGAATTTCGCATAATATTGCATTTTAAGGAAGTTTTCTTGCATTTTGTTTCGTACGAAAAATCATCGAATTTAGCAATATTTTGACGTTTATCATCCCCTTTTCCTTTATGTGATTTAAACAAAATATCAACGAATTAGGCAATATTTTGCCGTTTTTCCACGTTTTTCTGAATTTTCAGTCTATGGGTATTAATTCATATATATACGATAAAAATGATGCAAACACATAATTGATTAGATAATAACCTTAAATACTTCATTTTCAATCATCTATTTATTTCTCGTTAAAATACTGAGTAAGATATTGAAAAGAGGAGAAGTTCGGTTTTTATTGCATATATCGACGTTTTAGCCGGATTAGAACGGTTTTACGTGTACATCTTCCCTCGGTAATATAAACGGAAAATCAGGAACATTTTAGTTAATTCAAATGAAAACACATTGTTTTTTATCATTTGTATTGGAAACAACATTGTCATATGTCTTTTCTTGGATCTAAATAATACGAAACCTCGCTCTATGATTTGAAGGTAAAATCCTCAAATATGGTAAAATAGTGACTTTTTCACGTTAATCATGTAGTTTGATATTGCGTAAATATATTCATTTTTACCAATATCTCGATACTATTTCATGTAGTATCACGATATATGATTTGGCCTTCAAATCTCAGAATTTCGCATAATATTTCATTTTAAGCAAGTTTTCTTGCATTTTGTTTCGTACGAAAAATCATCGAATTTAGCAATATTTTGACGTTTATCATCCCCTTTTCCTTTATGTGATTTAAACAAAATATCGAATTAGGCAATATTTTGCCGTTTTTTCACATTTACGTGAATTTTCAGTTTATTGCTATTAAATCATTATATATATGATAAAAATGATGCAAACACATAATAATTATGATTAATGATTAAAATGATTAGATAATAACCTTAAATACTTCATTTTCAATCATCTATTTGTTTCTCGTTAAAATACTGAGTAAGATATAGAAAAGGGGAGAAGTTCGGTTTTTATTGCATATATCGACGTTTCAGCCGGGTTAGAGCGGTTTTACGTGTACATCTTCCCTCGGTAATATAAACGGAAAATCAAGAACATTTTAGTTAATTCTAATGAAAACACATTGTTTTTGTATCATTTGTATTGGAAACAACATTGTCATATGTCTTTTCTTGGATCTAAATAATACGAAACCTCGCACTATGATTTGGAGTGAAATCCTCAAATATGGTTAAATAGTGACTTTTTTCACGTTTTTCATGTAGTTTGATACTACGTAAATATATTCATTTTTACCAATATTTCGATTCTATTTCATGTAGTATCACGATATGTGATTTGGCCTTCAAATCTCAGAATTTCGCATAATATTGCATTTTAAGGAAGTTTTCTTGCATTTTGTTTCGTACGAAAAATCATCGAATTTAGCAATATTTTGACGTTTATCATCCCCTTTTCCTTTATGTGATTTAAACAAAATATCATCGAATTAGGCAATATTTTGCCGTTTTTCCACGTTTTTCTGAATTTTCAGTCTATGGGTATTAATTCATATATATACGATAAAAATGATGCAAACACATAATTGATTAGATAATAACCTTAAATACTTCATTTTCAATCATCTATTTGTTTCTCCTTAAAATACTGAGTAAGATATAGAAAAGGGGAGAAGTTCGGTTTTTATTGCATATATCGACGTTTCAGCCGGGTTAGAGCGGTTTTACGTGTACATCTTACCTCGGTAATTCAAACGGAAAATCAAGAACATTTTAGTTAATTCTAATGAAAACACATTGTTTTTGTATCATTTGTATTGGAAACAACATTGTCATATGTCTTTTCTTGGATCTAAATAATACGAAACCTCGCTCTATGATTTGAAGGTAAAATCCCCAAATATGGTAAAATTGTGACTTTTTTCACGTTAATCATGTAGTTTGATATTACGTAAATATATTCATTTTTACCAATATTTCGATACTATTTCATGTAGTATTACGATATGTTATTTGGCCTTCAAATCTCAGAATTTCGCATAATATTGCATTTTAAGCAAGTTCTCTTGCATTTTGTTTCGTACGGAAAATCATCGAATTTAGCAATATTTTGACGTTCAACATCCCCTTTTCCTTTATGTTATTTAAACAAAATATCATCGAATTAGGCAATTTTTTGCCGTTTTTCCACGTTTATGTGAATTTTCAGTTTATTGGTATTAATTCATTATATATACGATAAAAATGATGAAAACACATAATAATTATGATTAATGATTAAAATGATTAGATAATAACCTTAAATACTTCATTTTCAATCAACTATTTGTTTCTCGATAAAATACTGAGTAAGATATTGAAAAGGGGAGAAGTTCGGTTTTCATTGCATATATCGACGTTTCAGCCGGATTAGAGCGGTTTTACGTTTACATCTTCCCTCGGTAATATAAACGGAAAATCAAGAACATTTTAGTTAATTCTAATGAAAACACATTGTTTTTGTATCATTTGTATTGGAAACAACATTGTCATATGTCTTTTCTTGGATCTAAATAATACGAAACCTCGCTCTATGATTTGAAGGTAAAATCCCCAAATATGGTAAAATTGTGACTTTTTTCACGTTAATCATGTAGTTTGATATTACGTAAATATATTCATTTTTACCAATATTTCGATTTCAATATTAGCCGGATTAGAACGGTTTTACGTGTACATCTTCCCTCGGTAATATAAACGGAAAATCAGGAACATTTTAGTTAATTCAAATGAAAACACATTGTTTTTTATCATTTGTATTGGAAACAACATTGTCATATGTCTTTTCTTGGATCTAAATAATACGAAACCTCGCTCTATGATTTGAAGGTAAAATCCTCAAATATGGTAAAATAGTGACTTTTTCACGTTAATCATGTAGTTTGATATTGCGTAAATATATTCATTTTTACCAATATCTCGATACTATTTCATGTAGTATCACGATATATGATTTGGCCTTCAAATCTCAGAATTTCGCATAATATTTCATTTTAAGCAAGTTTTCTTGCATTTTGTTTCGTACGAAAAATCATCGAATTTAGCAATATTTTGACGTTTATCATCCCCTTTTCCTTTATGTGATTTAAACAAAATATCGAATTAGGCAATATTTTGCCGTTTTTTCACATTTACGTGAATTTTCAGTTTATTGCTATTAAATCATTATATATATGATAAAAATGATGCAAACACATAATAATTATGATTAATGATTAAAATGATTAGATAATAACCTTAAATACTTCATTTTCAATCATCTATTTGTTTCTCGTTAAAATACTGAGTAAGATATAGAAAAGGGGAGAAGTTCGGTTTTTATTGCATATATCGACGTTTCAGCCGGGTTAGAGCGGTTTTACGTGTACATCTTCCCTCGGTAATATAAACGGAAAATCAAGAACATTTTAGTTAATTCTAATGAAAACACATTGTTTTTGTATCATTTGTATTGGAAACAACATTGTCATATGTCTTTTCTTGGATCTAAATAATACGAAACCTCGCACTATGATTTGGAGTGAAATCCTCAAATATGGTTAAATAGTGACTTTTTTCACGTTTTTCATGTAGTTTGATACTACGTAAATATATTCATTTTACCAATATTTCGATTCTATTTCATGTAGTATCACGATATGTGATTTGGCCTTCAAATCTCAGAATTTCGCATAATATTGCATTTTAAGGAAGTTTTCTTGCATTTTGTTTCGTACGAAAAATCATCGAATTTAGCAATATTTTGACGTTTATCATCCCCTTTTCCTTTATGTGATTTAAACAAAATATCATCGAATTAGGCAATATTTTGCCGTTTTTCCACGTTTTTCTGAATTTTCAGTCTATGGGTATTAATTCATATATATACGATAAAAATGATGCAAACACATAATTGATTAGATAATAACCTTAAATACTTCATTTTCAATCATCTATTTGTTTCTCCTTAAAATACTGAGTAAGATATAGAAAAGGGGAGAAGTTCGGTTTTTATTGCATATATCGACGTTTCAGCCGGGTTAGAGCGGTTTTACGTGTACATCTTACCTCGGTAATTCAAACGGAAAATCAAGAACATTTTAGTTAATTCTAATGAAAACACATTGTTTTTGTATCATTTGTATTGGAAACAACATTGTCATATGTCTTTTCTTGGATCTAAATAATACGAAACCTCGCTCTATGATTTGAAGGTAAAATCCCCAAATATGGTAAAATTGTGACTTTTTTCACGTTAATCATGTAGTTTGATATTACGTAAATATATTCATTTTTACCAATATTTCGATACTATTTCATGTAGTATTACGATATGTTATTTGGCCTTCAAATCTCAGAATTTCGCATAATATTGCATTTTAAGCAAGTTCTCTTGCATTTTGTTTCGTACGGAAAATCATCGAATTTAGCAATATTTTGACGTTCAACATCCCCTTTTCCTTTATGTTATTTAAACAAAATATCATCGAATTAGGCAATTTTTTGCCGTTTTTCCACGTTTATGTGAATTTTCAGTTTATTGGTATTAATTCATTATATATACGATAAAAATGATGAAAACACATAATAATTATGATTAATGATTAAAATGATTAGATAATAACCTTAAATACTTCATTTTCAATCAACTATTTGTTTCTCGATAAAATACTGAGTAAGATATTGAAAAGGGGAGAAGTTCGGTTTTCATTGCATATATCGACGTTTCAGCCGGATTAGAGCGGTTTTACGTTTACATCTTCCCTCGGTAATATAAACGGAAAATCAAGAACATTTTAGTTAATTCTAATGAAAACACATTGTTTTTGTATCATTTGTATTGGAAACAACATTGTCATATGTCTTTTCTTGGATCTAAATAATACGAAACCTCGCTCTATGATTTGAAGGTAAAATCCCCAAATATGGTAAAATTGTGACTTTTTTCACGTTAATCATGTAGTTTGATATTACGTAAATATATTCATTTTTACCAATATTTCGATACTATATCATGTAGTATTACGATATGTTATTTGGCCTTCAAATCTCAGAATTTCGCATAATATTGCATTTTAAGCAAGTTCTCTTGCATTTTGTTTCGTACGGAACATCATCGAATTTAGCAATATTTTGACGTTCAACATCCCCTTTTCCTTTATGTTATTTAAACAAAATATCATCGAATTAGGCAATTTTTTGCCGTTTTTCCACGTTTATGTGAATTTTCAGTTTATTGGTATTAATTCATTATATATACGATAAAAATGATGAAAACACATAATAATTATGATTAATGATTAAAATGATTAGATAATAACCTTAAATACTTCATTTTCAATCAACTATTTGTTTCTCGATAAAATACTGAGTAAGATATTGAAAAGGGGAGAAGTTCGGTTTTCATTGCATATATCGACGTTTCAGCCGGATTAGAGCGGTTTTACGTTTAAATCTTCCCTCGGTAATATAAACGGAAAATCAAGAACATTTTAGTTAATTCTAATGAAAACACATTGTTTTTGTATCATTTGTATTGGAAACAACATTGTCATATGTCTTTTCTTGGATCTAAATAATACGAAACCTCGCTCTATGATTTGGAGTGAAATCC
The DNA here is from genome assembly GCF_040958095.1 of Procambarus clarkii. Taxonomy (NCBI): domain Eukaryota; kingdom Metazoa; phylum Arthropoda; class Malacostraca; order Decapoda; family Cambaridae; genus Procambarus; species Procambarus clarkii. Next base: position 127,237 of record NW_027189145.1, read on the forward strand.
TCAAATATGGTTAAATAGTGACTTTTTTCACGTTTTTCATGTAGTTTGATACTACGTAAATATATTCATTACCAATATTTCGATTCTATTTCATGTAGTATCACGATATGTGATTTGGCCTTCAAATCTCAGAATTTCGCATAATATTGCATTTTAAAGAAGTTTTCTTGCATTTTGTTTCGTACGAAAAATCATCGAATATTTTGACGTTTATCATCCCCTTTTCCTTTATGTGATTTAAACAAAATATCAACGAATTAGGCAATATTTTGCCGTTTTTCCACGTTTTTCTGAATTTTCAGTCTATGGGTATTAATTCATATATATACGATAAAAATGATGCAAACACATAATTGATTAGATAATAACCTTAAATACTTCATTTTCAATCATCTATTTATTTCTCGTTAAAATACTGAGTAAGATATTGAAAAGGGGAGAAGTTCGGTTTTTATTGCATATATCGACGTTTTAGCCGGATTAGAGCGGTTTTACGTGTACATCTTCCCTCGGTAATATAAACGGAAAATCAGGAACATTTTAGTTAATTCAAATGAAAACACATTGTTTTTTATCATTTGTATTGGAAACAACATTGTCATATGTCTTTTCTTGGATCTAAATAATACGAAACCTCGCTCTATGATTTGAAGGTAAAATCCTCAAATATGGTAAAATAGTGACTTTTTCACGTTAATCATGTAGTTTGATATTGCGTAAATATATTCATTTTTACCAATATTTCGATTCTATTTCATGTAGTATCACGATATGTGATTTGGCCTTCAAATCTCAGAATTTCGCATAATATTGCATTTTATGGAAGTTTTCTTGCATTTTGTTTCGTACGAAAAATCATCGAATTTAGCAATATTTTGACGTTTATCATCCCCTTTTCCTTTATGTGATTTAAACAAAATATCATCGAATTAGGCAATATTTTGCCGTTTTTCCACGTTTTTCTGAATTTTCAGTCTATGGGTATTAATTCATATATAAAAGATAAAAATGATGCAAACACATAATTGATTAGATAATAACCTTAAATACTTCATTTTCAATCATCTATTTATTTCTCGTTAAAATACTGAGTAAGATATTGAAAAGGGGAGAAGTTCGGTTTTTATTGCATATATCGACGTTTCAGCCGGATTAGAGCGGTTTTACGTTTACATCTTCCCTCGGTAATATAAACGGAAAATCAAGAACATTTTAGTTAATTCTAATGAAAACACATTGTTTTTGTATCATTTGTATTGGAAACAACATTGTCATATGTCTTTTCTTGGATCTAAATAATACGAAACCTCGCTCTATGATTTGGAGTGAAATCCTCAAATATGGTTAAATAGTGACTTTTTTCACGTTTTTCATGTAGTTTGATACTACGCAAATATATTAATTTTTACCAATATTTCGATTCTATTTCATGTAGTATCACGATATGTGATTTGGTCTTCAAATCTCAGAATTTCGCATAATATTGCATTTTAAGGAAGTTTTCTTGCATTTTGTTTCGTACGAAAAATCATCGAATTTAGCAATATTTTGACGTTTATCATCCCCTTTTCCTTTATGTGATTTAAACAAAATATCAACGAATTAGGCAATATTTTGCCGTTTTTCCACGTTTTTCTGAATTTTCAGTCTATGGGTATTAATTCATATATATACGATAAAAATGATGCAAACACATAATTGATTAGATAATAACCTTAAATACTTCATTTTCAATCATCTATTTATTTCTCGTTAAAATACTGAGTAAGATATTGAAAAGAGGAGAAGTTCGGTTTTTATTGCATATATCGACGTTTTAGCCGGATTAGAGCGGTTTTACGTGTACATCTTCCCTCGGTAATATAAGCGGAAAATCAGGAACATTTTAGTTAATTCAAATGAAAACACATTGTTTTTTATCATTTGTATTGGAAACAACATTGTCATATGTCTTTTCTTGGATCTAAATAATACGAAACCTCGCTCTATGATTTGAAGGTAAAATCCTCAAATATGGTAAAATAGTGACTTTTTCACGTTAATCATGTAGTTTGATATTGCGTAAATATATTCATTTTTACCAATATCTCGATACTATTTCATGTAGTATCACGATATATGATTTGGCCTTCAAATCTCAGAATTTCGCATAATATTGCATTTTAAGCAAGTTTTCTTGCATTTTGTTTCGTACGAAAAATCATCGAATTTAGCAATATTTTGACGTTTATCATCCCTTTTCCTTTATGTGATTTAAACAAAATATCGAATTAGGCAATATTTTGCCGTTTTTCCACATTTACGTGAATTTTCAGTTTATTGCTATTAATTCATTATATATACGATAAAAATGATGCAAACACATAATAATTATGATTAATGATTAAAATGATTAGATAATAACCTTAAATACTTCATTTTCAATCAACTATTTGTTTCTCGTTAAAATACTGAGTAAGATACTGAAAAGGTGAGAAGATCGGTTTTTATTGCATATTTCGACGTTTCAGCCGGATTAGAGCGGTTTTACGTGTACTTCTTCCCTCGGTAATATAAACGGAAAATCAGGAACATTTTAGTTAATTCTAATGAAAACACATTGATTTTTATCATTTGTATTGGAAACAACATTGTCATATGTCTTTTCTTGGATCTAAATAATACGAAAGCTCGCTCTATGATTTGAAGTTTAAATCTTTAAATATGGTTAAATAGTGACTTTTTTCACGTTTTTCATGTAGTTTGATACGACGTAAATATATTCATTTTTACCAATATTTCGATTCTATTTCATGTAGTATCACGATATGTGATTTGGCCTTCAAATCTCAGAATTTCGCATAATATTGCATTTTAAGCAAGTTTTCTTGCATTTTGTTTCGTACGAAAAATCATCGAACTTAGCAATATTTTGACGTTTATCATCCCCTTTTCCTTTATGTGATTTAAACAAAATATCATCGAATTAGGCAATATTTTGCCGTTTTTCCACGTTTTTGTGAATTTTCAGTCTATGGGTATTAATTCATATATATACGATAAAAATGATGCAAACACATAATTGATTAGATAATAACCTTAAATACTTCATTTTCAATCATCTATTTGTTTCTCGTTAAAATACTGAGTAAGATATAGAAAAGGGGAGAAGTTCGGTTTTTATTGCATATATCGACGTTTCAGCCGGGTTAGAGCGGTTTTACGTGTACATCTTCCCTCGGTAATATAAACGGAAAATCAAGAACATTTTAGTTAATTCTAATGAAAACACATTGTTTTTGTATCATTTGTATTGGAAACAACATTGTCATATGTCTTTTCTTGGATCTAAATAATACGAAACCTCGCACTATGATTTGGAGTGAAATCCTCAAATATGGTTAAATAGTGACTTTTTTCACGTTTTTCATGTAGTTTGATACTACGTAAATATATTCATTTTTACCAATATTTCGATTCTATTTCATGTAGTATCACGATATGTGATTTGGCCTTCAAATCTCAGAATTTCGCATAATATTGCATTTTAAGGAAGTTTTCTTGCATTTTGTTTCGTACGAAAAATCATCGAATTTAGCAATATTTTGACGTTTATCATCCCCTTTTTCTTTATGTGATTTAAACAAAATATCAACGAATAAGGCAATATTTTGCCGTTTTTCCACGTTTTTCTGAATTTTCAGTCTATGGGTATTAATTCATATATATACGATAAAAATGATGCAAACACATAATTGATTAGATAATAACCTTAAATACTTCATTTTCAATCATCTATTTATTTCTCGTTAAAATACTGAGTAAGATATTGAAAAGAGGAGAAGTTCGGTTTTTATTGCATATATCGACGTTTTAGCCGGATTAGAGCGGTTTTACGTGTACATCTTCCCTCGGTAATATAAACGGAAAATCAGGAACATTTTAGTTAATTCAAATGAAAACACATTGTTTTTTATCATTTGTATTGGAAACAACATTGTCATATGTCTTTTCTTGGATCTAAATAATACGAAACCTCGCTCTATGATTTGAAGGTAAAATCCTCAAATATGGTAAAATAGTGACTTTTTCACGTTAATCATGTAGTTTGATATTGCGTAAATATATTCATTTTTACCAATATTTCGATACTATTTCATGTAGTATCACGATATATGATTTGGCCTTCAAATCTCAGAATTTCGCATAATATTGCATTTTAAGCAAGTTTTCTTGCATTTTGTTTCGTACGAAAAATCATCGAATTTAGCAATATTTTGACGTTTATCATCCCCTTTTCCTTTATGTGATTTAAACAAAATATCAACGAATTAGGCAATATTTTGCCGTTTTTCCACATTTACGTGAATTTTCAGTTTATTGCTATTAATTCATTATATATACGATAAAAATGATGCAAACACATAATAATTATGATTAATGATTAAAATGATTAGATAATAACCTTAAATACTTCATTTTCAATCAACTATTTGTTTCTCGTTAAAATACTGAGTAAGATACTGAAAAGGTGAGAAGATCGGTTTTTATTGCATATATCGACGTTTCAGCCGGATTAGAGCGGTTTTACGTGTACTTCTTCCCTCGGTAATATAAACGGAAAATCAGGAACATTTTAGTTAATTCTAATGAAAACACATTGATTTTTATCATTTGTATTGGAAACAACATTGTCATATGTCTTTTCTTGGATCTAAATAATACGAAAGCTCGCTCTATGATTTGAAGTTTAAATCTTTAAATATGGTTAAATAGTGACTTTTTTCACGTTTTTCATGTAGTTTGATACGACGTAAATATATTCATTTTTACCAATATTTCGATTCTATTTCATGTAGTATCACGATATGTGATTTGGCCTTCAAATCTCAGAATTTCGCATAATATTGCATTTTAAGCAAGTTTTCTTGCATTTTGTTTCGTACGAAAAATCATCGAACTTAGCAATATTTTGACGTTTATCATCCTTTTTTCCTTTATGTGATTTAAACAAAATATCATCGAATTAGGCAATATTTTGCCGTTTTTCCACGTTTTTGTGAATTTTCAGTCTATGGGTATTAATTCATATATATACGATAAAAATGATGCAAACACATAATTGATTAGATAATAACCTTAAATACTTCATTTTCAATCATCTATTTGTTTCTCGTTAAAATACTTAGTAAGATATAGAAAAGGGGAGAAGTTCGGTTTTTATTGCATATATCGACGTTTCAGCCGGGTTAGAGCGGTTTTACGTGTACATCTTCCCTCGGTAATATAAACGGAAAATCAAGAACATTTTAGTTAATTCTAATGAAAACACATTGTTTTTGTATCATTTGTATTGGAAACAACATTGTCATATGTCTTTTCTTGGATCTAAATAATACGAAACCTCGCACTATGATTTGGAGTGAAATCCTCAAATATGGTTAAATAGTGACTTTTTTCACGTTTTTCATGTAGTTTGATACTACGTAAATATATTCATTTTTACCAATATTTCGATTCTATTTCATGTAGTATCACGATATGTGATTTGGCCTTCAAATCTCAGAATTTCGCATAATATTGCATTTTAAGGAAGTTTTCTTGCATTTTGTTTCGTACGAAAAATCATCGAATTTAGCAATATTTTGACGTTTATCATCCCCTTTTTCTTTATGTGATTTAAACAAAATATCATCGAATTAGGCAATATTTTGCCGTTTTTCCACGTTTTTCTGAATTTTCAGTCTATGGGTATTAATTCATATATAAAAGATAAAAATGATGCAAACACATAATTGATTAGATAATAACCTTAAATACTTCATTTTCAATCATCTATTTATTTCTCGTTAAAATACTGAGTAAGATATTGAAAAGGGGAGAAGTTCGGTTTTTATTGCATATATCGACGTTTCAGCCGGATTAGAGCGGTTTTACGTTTACATCTTCCCTCGGTAATATAAACGGAAAATCAAGAACATTTTAGTTAATTCTAATGAAAACACATTGTTTTTGTATCATTTGTATTGGAAACAACATTGTCATATGTCTTTTCTTGGATCTAAATAATACGAAACCTCGCTCTATGATTTGGAGTGAAATCCTCAAATTTGGTTAAATAGTGACTTTTTTCACGTTTTTCATGTAGTTTGATACTACGTAAATATATTAATTTTTACCAATATTTCGATTCTATTTCATGTAGTATCACGATATGTGATTTGGTCTTCAAATCTCAGAATTTCGCATAATATTGCATTTTAAGGAAGTTTTCTTGCATTTTGTTTCGTACGAAAAATCATCGAATTTAGCAATATTTTGACGTTTATCATCCCCTTTTCCTTTATGTGATTTAAACAAAATATCAACGAATTAGGCAATATTTTGCCGTTTTTCCACGTTTTTCTGAATTTTCAGTCTATGGGTATTAATTCATATATATACGATAAAAATGATGCAAACACATAATTGATTAGATAATAACCTTAAATACTTCATTTTCAATCATCTATTTATTTCTCGTTAAAATACTGAGTAAGATATTGAAAAGAGGAGAAGTTCGGTTTTTATTGCATATATCGACGTTTTAGCCGGATTAGAGCGGTTTTACGTGTACATCTTCCCTCGGTAATATAAGCGGAAAATCAGGAACATTTTAGTTAATTCAAATGAAAACACATTGTTTTTTATCATTTGTATTGGAAACAACATTGTCATATGTCTTTTCTTGGATCTAAATAATACGAAACCTCGCTCTATGATTTGAAGGTAAAATCCTCAAATATGGTAAAATAGTGACTTTTTCACGTTAATCATGTAGTTTGATATTGCGTAAATATATTCATTTTTACCAATATCTCGATACTATTTCATGTAGTATCACGATATATGATTTGGCCTTCAAATCTCAGAATTTCGCATAATATTGCATTTTAAGCAAGTTTTCTTGCATTTTGTTTCGTACGAAAAATCATCGAATTTAGCAATATTTTGACGTTTATCATCCCCTTTTCCTTTATGTGATTTAAACAAAATATCGAATTAGGCAATATTTTGCCGTTTTTCCACATTTACGTGAATTTTCAGTTTATTGCTATTAATTCATTATATATACGATAAAAATGATGCAAACACATAATAATTATGATTAATGATTAAAATGATTAGATAATAACCTTAAATACTTCATTTTCAATCAACTATTTGTTTCTCGTTAAAATACTGAGTAAGATACTGAAAAGGTGAGAAGATCGGTTTTTATTGCATATATCGACGTTTCAGCCGGATTAGAGCGGTTTTACGTGTACTTCTTCCCTCGGTAATATAAACGGAAAATCAGGAACATTTTAGTTAATTCTAATGAAAACACATTGATTTTTATCATTTGTATTGGAAACAACATTGTCATATGTCTTTTCTTGGATCTAAATAATACGAAAGCTCGCTCTATGATTTGAAGTTTAAATCTTTAAATATGGTTAAATAGTGACTTTTTTCACGTTTTTCATGTAGTTTGATACGACGTAAATATATTCATTTTTACCAATATTTCGATTCTATTTCATGTAGTATCACGATATGTGATTTGGCCTTCAAATCTCAGAATTTCGCATAATATTGCATTTTAAGCAAGTTTTCTTGCATTTTGTTTCGTACGAAAAATCATCGAACTTAGCAATATTTTGACGTTTATCATCCCCTTTTCCTTTATGTGATTTAAACAAAATATCATCGAATTAGGCAATATTTTGCCGTTTTTCCACGTTTTTGTGAATTTTCAGTCTATGGGTATTAATTCATATATATACGATAAAAATGATGCAAACACATAATTGATTAGATAATAACCTTAAATACTTCATTTTCAATCATCTATTTGTTTCTCGTTAAAATACTGAGTAAGATATAGAAAAGGGGAGAAGTTCGGTTTTTATTGCATATATCGACGTTTCAGCCGGGTTAGAGCGGTTTTACGTGTACATCTTCCCTCGGTAATATAAACGGAAAATCAAGAACATTTTAGTTAATTCTAATGAAAACACATTGTTTTTGTATCATTTGTATTGGAAACAACATTGTCATATGTCTTTTCTTGGATCTAAATAATACGAAACCTCGCACTATGATTTGGAGTGAAATCCTCAAATATGGTTAAATAGTGACTTTTTTCACGTTTTTCATGTAGTTTGATACTACGTAAATATATTCATTTTTACCAATATTTCGATTCTATTTCATGTAGTATCACGATATGTGATTTGGCCTTCAAATCTCAGAATTTCGCATAATATTGCATTTTAAGGAAGTTTTCTTGCATTTTGTTTCGTACGAAAAATCATCGAATTTAGCAATATTTTGACGTTTATCATCCCCTTTTTCTTTATGTGATTTAAACAAAATATCAACGAATTAGGCAATATTTTGCCGTTTTTCCACGTTTTTCTGAATTTTCAGTCTATGGGTATTAATTCATATATATACGATAAAAATGATGCAAACACATAATTGATTAGATAATAACCTTAAATACTTCATTTTCAATCATCTATTTATTTCTCGTTAAAATACTGAGTAAGATATTGAAAAGAGGAGAAGTTCGGTTTTTATTGCATATATCGACGTTTTAGCCGGATTAGAGCGGTTTTACGTGTACATCTTCCCTCGGTAATATAAACGGAAAATCAGGAACATTTTAGTTAATTCAAATGAAAACACATTGTTTTTTATCATTTGTATTGGAAACAACATTGTCATATGTCTTTTCTTGGATCTAAATAATACGAAACCTCGCTCTATGATTTGAAGGTAAAATCCTCAAATATGGTAAAATAGTGACTTTTTCACGTTAATCATGTAGTTTGATATTGCGTAAATATATTCATTTTTACCAATATTTCGATACTATTTCATGTAGTATCACGATATATGATTTGGCCTTCAAATCTCAGAATTTCGCATAATATTGCATTTTAAGCAAGTTTTCTTGCATTTTGTTTCGTACGAAAAATCATCGAATTTAGCAATATTTTGACGTTTATCATCCCCTTTTCCTTTATGTGATTTAAACAAAATATCGAATTAGGCAATATTTTGCCGTTTTTCCACATTTACGTGAATTTTCAGTTTATTGCTATTAATTCATTATATATACGATAAAAATGATGCAAACACATAATAATTATGATTAATGATTAAAATGATTAGATAATAACCTTAAGTACTTCATTTTCAATCAACTATTTGTTTCTCGTTAAAATACTGAGTAAGATACTGAAAAGGTGAGAAGATCGGTTTTTATTGCATATATCGACGTTTCAGCCGGATTAGAGCGGTTTTACGTGTACATCTTCCCTCGGTAATATAAACGGAAAATCAGGAACATTTTAGTTAATTCTAATGAAAACACATTGATTTTTATCATTTGTATTGGAAACAACATTGTCATATGTCTTTTCTTGGATCTAAATAATACGAAAGCTCGCTCTATGATTTGAAGTTTAAATCTTTAAATATGGTTAAATAGTGACTTTTTTCACGTTTTTCATGTAGTTTGATACGACGTAAATATATTCATTTATACCAATATTTCGATTCTATTTCATGTAGTATCACGATATGTGATTTGGCCTTCAAATCTCAGAATTTCGCATAATATTGCATTTTAAGCAAGTTTTCTTGCATTTTGTTTCGTACGAAAAATCATCGAACTTAGCAATATTTTGACGTTTATCATCCCCTTTTCCTTTATGTGATTTAAACAAAATATCATCGAATTAGGCAATATTTTGCCGTTTTTCCACGTTTTTGTGAATTTTCAGTCTATGGGTATTAATTCATATATATACGATAAAAATGATGCAAACACATAATTGATTAGATAATAACCTTAAATACTTCATTTTCAATCATCTATTTGTTTCTCGTTAAAATACTGAGTAAGATATAGAAAAGGGGAGAAGTTCGGTTTTTATTGCATATATCGACGTTTCAGCCGGGTTAGAGCGGTTTTACGTGTACATCTTCCCTCGGTAATATAAACGGAAAATCAAGAACATTTTAGTTAATTCTAATGAAAACACATTGTTTTTGTATCATTTGTATTGGAAACAACATTGTCATATGTCTTTTCTTGGATCTAAATAATACGAAACCTCGCACTATGATTTGGAGTGAAATCCTCAAATATGGTTAAATAGTGACTTTTTTCACGTTTTTCATGTAGTTTGATACTACGTAAATATATTCATTTTTACCAATATTTCGATTCTATTTCATGTAGTATCACGATATGTGATTTGGCCTTCAAATCTCAGAATTTCGCATAATATTGCATTTTAAGGAAGTTTTCTTGCATTTTGTTTCGTACGAAAAATCATCGAATTTAGCAATATTTTGACGTTTATCATCCCCTTTTCCTTTATGTGATTTAAACAAAATATCATCGAATTAGGCAATATTTTGCCGTTTTTCCACGTTTTTCTGAATTTTCAGTCTATGGGTTTTAATTCATATATAAAAGATAAAAATGATGCAAACACATAATTGATTAGATAATAACCTTAAATACTTCATTTTCAATCATCTATTTATTTCTCGTTAAAATACTGAGTAAGATATTGAAAAGGGGAGAAGTTCGGTTTTTATTGCATATATCGACGTTTCAGCCGGGTTAGAGCGGTTTTACGTGTACATCTTCCCTCGGTAATATAAACGGAAAATCAAGAACATTTTAGTTAATTCTAATGAAAACACATTGTTTTTGTATCATTTGTATTGAAAACAACATTGTCATATGTCTTTTCTTGGATCTAAATAATACGAAACCTCGCTCTATGATTTGAAGGTAAAATCCCCAAATATGGTAAAATTGTGACTTTTTTCACGTTAATCATGTAGTTTGATATTACGTAAATATATTCATTTTTACCAATATTTCGATACTATTTCATGTAGTATTACGATATGTTATTTAGCGTTCAAATCTCAGAATTTCGCATAATATTGCATTTTAAGCAAGTTCTCTTGCATTTTGTTTCGTACGGAAAATCATCGAATTTAGCAATATTTTGACGTTCAACATCCCCTTTTCCTTTATGTTATTTAAACAAAATATCATCGAATTAGGCAATTTTTTGCCGTTTTTCCACGTTTATGTGAATTTTCAGTTTATTGGTATTAATTCATTATATATACGATAAAAATGATGAAAACACATAATAATTATGATTAATGATTAAAATGATTAGATAATAACCTTAAATACTTCATTTTCAATCAACTATTTGTTTCTCGATAAAATACTGAGTAAGATATTGAAAAGGGGAGAAGTTCGGTTTTCATTGCATATATCGACGTTTCAGCCGGATTAGAGCGGTTTTACGTTTACATCTTCCCTCGGTAATATAAACGGAAAATCAAGAACATTTTAGTTAATTCTAATGAAAACACATTGTTTTTGTATCATTTGTATTGGAAACAACATTGTCATATGTCTTTTCTTGGATCTAAATAATACGAAACCTCGCTCTATGATTTGGAGTGAAATCCTCAAATATGGTTAAATAGTGACTTTTTTCACGTTTTTCATGTAGTTTGATACTACGTAAATATATTCATTTTTACCAATATTTCGATTCTATTTCATGTAGTATCACGATATGTGATTTGGCCTTCAAATCTCAGAATTTCGCATAATATTGCATTTTAAGGAAGTTTTCTTGCATTTTGTTTCGTACGAAAAATCATCGAATTTAGCAATATTTTGACGTTTATCATCCCCTTTTCCTTTATGTGATTTAAACAAAATATCATCGAATTAGGCAATATTTTGCCGTTTTTCCACGTTTTTCTGAATTTTCAGTCTATGGGTTTTAATTCATATATAAAAGATAAAAATGATGCAAACACATAATTGATTAGATAATAACCTTAAATACTTCATTTTCAATCATCTATTTATTTCTCGTTAAAATACTGAGTAAGATATTGAAAAGGGGAGAAGTTCGGTTTTTATTGCATATATCGACGTTTCAGCCGGGTTAGAGCGGTTTTACGTGTACATCTTCCCTCGGTAATATAAACGGAAAATCAAGAACATTTTAGTTAATTCTAATGAAAACACATTGTTTTTGTATCATTTGTATTGGAAACAACATTGTCATATGTCTTTTCTTGGATCTAAATAATACGAAACCTCGCTCTATGATTTGAAGGTAAAATCCCCAAATATGGTAAAATTGTGACTTTTTTCACGTTAATCATGTAGTTTGATATTACGTAAATATATTCATTTTTACCAATATTTCGATACTATTTCATGTAGTATTACGATATGTTATTTGGCGTTCAAATCTCAGAATTTCGCATAATATTGCATTTTAAGCAAGTTCTCTTGCATTTTGTTTCGTACGGAAAATCATCGAATTTAGCAATATTTTGACGTTCAACATCCCCTTTTCCTTTATGTTATTTAAACAAAATATCATCGAATTAGGCAATTTTTTGCCGTTTTTCCACGTTTATGTGAATTTTCAGTTTATTGGTATTAATTCATTATATATACGATAAAAATGATGAAAACACATAATAATTATGATTAATGATTAAAATGATTAGATAATAACCTTAAATACTTCATTTTCAATCAACTATTTGTTTCTCGATAAAATACTGAGTAAGATATTGAAAAGGGGAGAAGTTCGGTTTTCATTGCATATATCGACGTTTCAGCCGGATTAGAGCGGTTTTACGTTTACATCTTCCCTCGGTAATATAAACGGAAAATCAAGAACATTTTAGTTAATTCTAATGAAAACACATTGTTTTTGTATCATTTGTATTGGAAACAACATTGTCATATGTCTTTTCTTGGATCTAAATAATACGAAACCTCGCTCTATGATTTGGAGTGAAATCCTCAAATATGGTTAAATAGTGACTTTTTTCACGTTTTTCATGTAGTTTGATACTACGTAAATATATTCATTTTTACCAATATTTCGATTCTATTTCATGTAGTATCACGATATGTGATTTGGCCTTCAAATCTCAGAATTTCGCATAATATTGCATTTTAAAGAAGTTTTCTTGCATTTTGTTTCGTACGAAAAATCATCGAATATTTTGACGTTTATCATCCCCTTTTCCTTTATGTGATTTAAACAAAATATCAACGAATTAGGCAATATTTTGCCGTTTTTCCACGTTTTTCTGAATTTTCAGTCTATGGGTATTAATTCATATATATACGATAAAAATGATGCAAACACATAATTGATTAGATAATAACCTTAAATACTTCATTTTCAATCATCTATTTATTTCTCGTTAAAATACTGAGTAAGATATTGAAAAGGGGAGAAGTTCGGTTTTCATTGCATATATCGACGTTTCAGCCGGATTAGAGCGGTTTTACGTTTACATCTTCCCTCGGTAATATAAACGGAAAATCAAAAACATTTTAGTTAATTCTAATGAAAACACATTGTTTTTGTATCATTTGTATTGGAAACAACATTGTCATATGTCTTTTCTTGGATCTAAATAATACGAAACCTCGCTCTATGATTTGGAGTGAAATCCTCAAATATGGTTAAATAGTGACTTTTTTCACGTTTTTCATGTAGTTTGATACTACGTAAATATATTCATTTTTACCAATATTTCGATTCTATTTCATGTAGTATCACGATATGTGATTTGGCCTTCAAATCTCAGAATTTCGCATAATATTGCATTTTAAAGAAGTTTTCTTGCATTTTGTTTCGTACGAAAAATCATCGAATATTTTGACGTTTATCATCCCCTTTTCCTTTATGTGATTTAAACAAAATATCAACGAATTAGGCAATATTTTGCCGTTTTTCCACGTTTTTCTGAATTTTCAGTCTATGGGTATTAATTCATATATATACGATAAAAATGATGCAAACACATAATTGATTAGATAATAACCTTAAATACTTCATTTTCAATCATCTATTTATTTCTCGTTAAAATACTGAGTAAGATATTGAAAAGGGGAGAAGTTCGGTTTTTATTGCATATATCGACGTTTTAGCCGGATTAGAGCGGTTTTACGTGTACATCTTCCCTCGGTAATATAAACGGAAAATCAGGAACATTTTAGTTAATTCAAATGAAAACACATTGTTTTTTATCATTTGTATTGGAAACAACATTGTCTTTTCTTGGATCTAAATAATACGAAACCTCGCTCTATGATTTGAAGGTAAAATCCTCAAATATGGTAAAATAGTGACTTTTTCACGTTAATCATGTAGTTTGATATTGCGTAAATATATTCATTTTTACCAATATTTCGATACTATTTCATGTAGTATCACGATATATGATTTGGCCTTCAAATCTCAGAATTTCGCATAATATTGCATTTTAAGCAAGTTTTCTTGCATTTTGTTTCGTACGAAAAATCATCGAATTTAGCAATATTTTGAAGTTTATCATCCCCTTTTCCTTTATGTGATTTAAACAAAATATCATCGAATTAGGCAATATTTTGCCGTTTTTCCACATTTACGTGAATTTTCAGTTTATTGCTATTAATTCATTATATATACGATAAAAATGATGCAAACACATAATAATTATGATTAATGATTAAAATGATTAGATAATAACCTTAAATACTTCATTTTCAATCAACTATTTGTTTCTCGTTAAAATACTGAGTAAGATACTGAAAAGGTGAGAAGATCGGTTTTTATTGCATATATCGACGTTTCAGCCGGATTAGAGCGGTTTTACGTGTACATCTTCCCTCGGTAATATAAACGGAAAATCAGGAACATTTTAGTTAATTCTAATGAAAACACATTGATTTTTATCATTTGTATTGGAAACAACATTGTCATATGTCTTTTCTTGGATCTAAATAATACGAAAGCTCGCTCTATGATTTGAAGTTTAAATCTTTAAATATGGTTAAATAGTGACTTTTTTCACGTTTTTCATGTAGTTTGATACGACGTAAATATATTCATTTTTACCAATATTTCGATTCTATTTCATGTAGTATCACGATATGTGATTTGGCCTTCAAATCTCAGAATTTCGCATAATATTGCATTTTAAGCAAGTTTTCTTGCATTTTGTTTCGTACGAAAAATCATCGAACTTAGCAATATTTTGACGTTTATCATCCCCTTTTCCTTTATGTGATTTAAACAAAATATCATCGAATTAGGCAATATTTTGCCGTTTTTCCACATTTACGTGAATTTTCAGTTTATTGCTATTAGTTCATTATATATACGATAAAAATGATGCAAACACATAATAATTATGATTAATGATTAAAATGATTAGATAATAACCTTAAATACTTCATTTTCAATCAACTATTTGTTTCTCGTTAAAATACTGAGTAAGATACTGAAAAGGTGAGAAGATCGGTTTTTATTGCATATATCGACGTTTCAGCCGGATTAGAGCGGTTTTACGTGTACATCTTCCCTCGGTAATATAAACGGAAAATCAGGAACATTTTAGTTAATTCTAATGAAAACACATTGATTTTTATCATTTGTATTGGAAACAACATTGTCATATGTCTTTTCTTGGATCTAAATAATACGAAAGCTCGCTCTATGATTTGAAGTTTAAATCTTTAAATATGGTTAAATAGTGACTTTTTTCACGTTTTTCATGTAGTTTGATACGACGTAAATATATTAATTTTTACATATATTTCGATTCTATTTCATGTAGTATCACGATATGTGATTTGGCCTTCAAATATCAGAATTTCGCATAATATTGCATTTTAAGCAAGTTTTCTTGCATTTTGTTTCGTACGAAAAATCATCGAACTTAGCAATATTTTGACGTTTATCATCCCCTTTTCCTTTATGTGATTTAAACAAAATATCATCGAATTAGGCAATATTTTGCCGTTTTTCCACGTTTTTGTGAATTTTCAGTCTATGGGTATTAATTCATATATATACGATAAAAATGATGCAAACACATAATTGATTAGATAATAACCTTAAATACTTCATTTTCAATCATCTATTTGTTTCTCCTTAAAATACTGAGTAAGATATAGAAAAGGGGAGAAGTTCGGTTTTTATTGCATATATCGACGTTTCAGCCGGGTTAGAGCGGTTTTACGTGTACATCTTACCTCGGTAATATAAACGGAAAATCAAGAACATTTTAGTTAATTCTAATGAAAACACATTGTTTTTGTATCATTTGTATTGGAAACAACATTGTCATATGTCTTTTCTTGGATCTAAATAATACGAAACCTCGCTCTATGATTTGAAGGTAAAATCCCCAAATATGGTAAAATTGTGACTTTTTTCACGTTAATCATGTAGTTTGATATTACGTAAATATATTCATTTTTACCAATATTTCGATACTATTTCATGTAGTATTACGATATGTTATTTGGCCTTCAAATCTCAGAATTTCGCATAATATTGCATTTTAAGCAAGTTCTCTTGCATTTTGTTTCGTACGGAACATCATCGAATTTAGCAATATTTTGACGTTCAACATCCCCTTTTCCTTTATGTTATTTAAACACAATATCATCGAATTAGGCAATTTTTTGCCGTTTTTCCACGTTTATGTGAATTTTCAGTTTATTGGTATTAATTCATTATATATACGATAAAAATGATGAAAACACATAATAATTATGATTAATGATTAAAATGATTAGATAATAACCTTAAATACTTCATTTTCAATCAACTATTTGTTTCTCGATAAAATACTGAGTAAGATATTGAAAAGGGGAGAAGTTCGGTTTTCATTGCATATATCGACGTTTCAGCCGGATTAGAGCGGTTTTACGTTTACATCTTCCCTCGGTAATATAAACGGAAAATCAGGAACATTTTAGTTAATTCAAATGAAAACACATTGTTTTTTATCATTTGTATTGGAAACAACATTGTCATATGTCTTTTCTTGGATCTAAATAATACGAAACCTCGCTCTATGATTTGGAGTGAAATCCTCAAATATGGTTAAATAGTGACTTTTTTCACGTTTTTCATGTAGTTTGATACTACGTAAATATATTCATTTTTACCAATATTTCGATTCTATTTCATGTAGTATCACGATATGTGATTTGGCCTTCAAATCTCAGAATTTCGCATAATATTGCATTTTAAAGAAGTTTTCTTGCATTTTGTTTCGTACGAAAAATCATCGAATATTTTGACGTTTATCATCCCCTTTTCCTTTATGTGATTTAAACAAAATATCAACGAATTAGGCAATATTTTGCCGTTTTTCCACGTTTTTCTGAATTTTCAGTCTATGGGTATTAATTCATATATATACGATAAAAATGATGCAAACACATAATTGATTAGATAATAACCTTAAATACTTCATTTTCAATCATCTATTTATTTCTCGTTAAAATACTGAGTAAGATATTGAAAAGGGGAGAAGTTCGGTTTTTATTGCATATATCGACGTTTTAGCCGGATTAGAGCGGTTTTACGTGTACATCTTCCCTCGGTAATATAAACGAAAAATCAGGAACATTTTAGTTAATTCAAATGAAAACACATTGTTTTTTATCATTTGTATTGGAAACAACATTGTCTTTTCTTGGATCTAAATAATACGAAACCTCGCTCTATGATTTGAAGGTAAAATCCTCAAATATGGTAAAATAGTGACTTTTTCACGTTAATCATGTAGTTTGATATTGCGTAAATATATTCATTTTTACCAATATTTCGATACTATTTCATGTAGTATCACGATATATGATTTGGCCTTCAAATCTCAGAATTTCGCATAATATTGCATTTTAAGCAAGTTTTCTTGCATTTTGTTTCGTACGAAAAATCATCGAATTTAGCAATATTTTGAAGTTTATCATCCCCTTTTCCTTTATATGATTTAAACAAAATATCATCGAATTAGGCAATATTTTGCCGTTTTTCCACATTTACGTGAATTTTCAGTTTATTGCTATTAATTCATTATATATACGATAAAAATGATGCAAACACATAATAATTATGATTAATGATTAAAATGATTAGATAATAACCTTAAATACTTCATTTTCAATCAACTATTTGTTTCTCGTTAAAATACTGAGTAAGATACTGAAAAGGTGAGAAGATCGGTTTTTATTGCATATATCGACGTTTCAGCCGGATTAGAGCGGTTTTACGTGTACATCTTCCCTCGGTAATATAAACGGAAAATCAGGAACATTTTAGTTAATTCTAATGAAAACACATTGATTTTTATCATTTGTATTGGAAACAACATTGTCATATGTCTTTTCTTGGATCTAAATAATACGAAAGCTCGCTCTATGATTTGAAGTTTAAATCTTTAAATATGGTTAAATAGTGACTTTTTTCACGTTTTTCATGTAGTTTGATACGACGTAAATATATTCATTTTTACCAATATTTCGATTCTATTTCATGTAGTATCACGATATGTGATTTGGCCTTCAAATCTCAGAATTTCGCATAATATTGCATTTTAAGCAAGTTTTCTTGCATTTTGTTTCGTACGAAAAATCATCGAACTTAGCAATATTTTGACGTTTATCATCCCCTTTTCCTTTATGTGATTTAAACAAAATATCATCGAATTAGGCAATATTTTGCCGTTTTTCCACGTTTTTGTGAATTTTCAGTCTATGGGTATTAATTCATATATATACGATAAAAATGATGCAAACACATAATTGATTAGATAATAACCTTAAATACTTCATTTTCAATCATCTATTTGTTTCTCGTTAAAATACTGAGTAAGATATAGAAAAGGGGAGAAGTTCGGTTTTTATTGCATATATCGACGTTTCAGCCGGGTTAGAGCGGTTTTACGTGTACATCTTACCTCGGTAATATAAACGGAAAATCAAGAACATTTTAGTTAATTCTAATGAAAACACATTGTTTTTGTATCATTTGTATTGGAAACAACATTGTCATATGTCTTTTCTTGGATCTAAATAATACGAAACCTCGCTCTATGATTTGAAGGTAAAATCCCCAAATATGGTAAAATTGTGACTTTTTTCACGTTAATCATGTAGTTTGATATTACGTAAATATATTCATTTTTACCAATATTTCGATACTATTTCATGTAGTATTACGATATGTTATTTGGCCTTCAAATCTCAGAATTTCGCATAATATTGCATTTTAAGCAAGTTCTCTTGCATTTTGTTTCGTACGGAAAATCATCGAATTTAGCAATATTTTGACGTTCAACATCCCCTTTTCCTTTATGTTATTTAAACAAAATATCATCGAATTAGGCAATTTTTTGCCGTTTTTCCACGTTTATGTGAATTTTCAGTTTATTGGTATTAATTCATTATATATACGATAAAAATGATGAAAACACATAATAATTATGATTAATGATTAAAATGATTAGATAATAACCTTAAATACTTCATTTTCAATCAACTATTTGTTTCTCGATAAAATACTGAGTAAGATATTGAAAAGGGGAGAAGTTCGGTTTTCATTGCATATATCGACGTTTCAGCCGGATTAGAGCGGTTTTACGTTTACATCTTCCCTCGGTAATATAAACGGAAAATCAGGAACATTTTAGTTAATTCAAATGAAAACACATTGTTTTTTATCATTTGTATTGGAAACAACATTGTCATATGTCTTTTCTTGGATCTAAATAATACGAAACCTCGCTCTATGATTTGAAGGTAAAATCCTCAAATATGGTAAAATAGTGACTTTTTCACGTTAATCATGTAGTTTGATATTGCGTAAATATATTCATTTTTACCAATATTTCGATACTATTTCATGTAGTATCACGATATATGATTTGGCCTTCAAATCTCAGAATTTCGCATAATATTGCATTTTAAGCAAGTTTTCTTGCATTTTGTTTCGTACGAAAAATCATCGAATTTAGCAATATTTTGACGTTTATCATCCCCTTTTCCTTTATGTGATTTAAACAAAATATCATCGAATTAGGCAATATTTTGCCGTTTTTCCACATTTACGTGAATTTTCAGTTTATTGCTATTAGTTCATTATATATACGATAAAAATGATGCAAACACATAATAATTATGATTAATGATTAAAATGATTAGATAATAACCTTAAATACTTCATTTTCAATCAACTATTTGTTTCTCGTTAAAATACTGAGTAAGATACTGAAAAGGTGAGAAGATCGGTTTTTATTGCATATATCGAGGTTTCAGCCGGATTAGAGCGGTTTTACGTGTACATCTTCCCTCGGTAATATAAACGGAAAATCAGGAACATTTTAGTTAATTCTAATGAAAACACATTGATTTTTATCATTTGTATTGGAAACAACATTGTCATATGTCTTTTCTTGGATCTAAATAATACGAAAGCTCGCTCTATGATTTGAAGTTTAAATCTTTAAATATGGTTAAATAGTGACTTTTTCACGTTTTTCATGTAGTTTGATACGACGTAAATATATTCATTTTTACCAATATTTCGATTCTATTTCATGTAGTATCACGATATGTGATTTGGCCTTCAAATATCAGAATTTCGCATAATATTGCATTTTAAGCAAGTTTTCTTGCATTTTGTTTCGTACGAAAAATCATCGAACTTAGCAATATTTTGACGTTTATCATCCCCTTTTCCTTTATGTGATTTAAACAAAATATCATCGAATTAGGCAATATTTTGCCGTTTTTCCACGTTTTTGTGAATTTTCAGTCTATGGGTATTAATTCATATATATACGATAAAAATGATGCAAACACATAATTGATTAGATAATAACCTTAAATACTTCATTTTCAATCATCTATTTGTTTCTCCTTAAAATACTGAGTAAGATATAGAAAAGGGGAGAAGTTCGGTTTTTATTGCATATATCGACGTTTCAGCCGGGTTAGAGCGGTTTTACGTGTACATCTTACCTCGGTAATATAAACGGAAAATCAAGAACATTTTAGTTAATTCTAATGAAAACACATTGTTTTTGTATCATTTGTATTGGAAACAACATTGTCATATGTCTTTTCTTGGATCTAAATAATACGAAACCTCGCTCTATGATTTGAAGGTAAAATCCCCAAATATGGTAAAATTGTGACTTTTTTCACGTTAATCATGTAGTTTGATATTACGTAAATATATTCATTTTTACCAATATTTCGATACTATTTCATGTAGTATTACGATATGTTATTTGGCCTTCAAATCTCAGAATTTCGCATAATATTGCATTTTAAGCAAGTTCTCTTGCATTTTGTTTCGTACGGAACATCATCGAATTTAGCAATATTTTGACGTTCAACATCCCCTTTTCCTTTATGTTATTTAAACAAAATATCATCGAATTAGGCAATTTTTTGCCGTTTTTCCACGTTTATGTGAATTTTCAGTTTATTGGTATTAATTCATTATATATACGATAAAAATGATGAAAACACATAATAATTATGATTAATGATTAAAATGATTAGATAATAACCTTAAATACTTCATTTTCAATCAACTATTTGTTTCTCGATAAAATACTGAGTAAGATATTGAAAAGGGGAGAAGTTCGGTTTTCATTGCATATATCGACGTTTCAGCCGGATTAGAGCGGTTTTACGTTTACATCTTCCCTCGGTAATATAAACGGAAAATCAAGAACATTTTAGTTAATTCTAATGAAAACACATTGTTTTTGTATCATTTGTATTGGAAACAACATTGTCATATGTATTTTCTTGGATCTAAATAATACGAAACCTCGCTCTATGATTTGGAGTGAAATCCTCAAATATGGTTAAATAGTGACTTTTTTCACGTTTTTCATGTAGTTTGATACTACGTAAATATATTCATTACCAATATTTCGATTCTATTTCATGTAGTATCACGATATGTGATTTGGCCTTCAAATCTCAGAATTTCGCATAATATTGCATTTTAAAGAAGTTTTCTTGCATTTTGTTTCGTACGAAAAATCATCGAATATTTTGACGTTTATCATCCCCTTTTCCTTTATGTGATTTAAACAAAATATCAACGAATTAGGCAATATTTTGCCGTTTTTCCACGTTTTCTGAATTTTCAGTCTATGGGTATTAATTCATATATATACGATAAAAATGATGCAAACACATAATTGATTAGATAATAACCTTAAATACTTCATTTTCAATCATCTATTTATTTCTCGTTAAAATACTGAGTAAGATATTGAAAAGGGGAGAAGTTCGGTTTTTATTGCATATATCGACGTTTTAGCCGGATTAGAGCGGTTTTACGTGTACATCTTCCCTCGGTAATATAAACGGAAAATCAGGAACATTTTAGTTAATTCAAATGAAAACACATTGTTTTTTATCATTTGTATTGGAAACAACATTGTCATATGTCTTTTCTTGGATCTAAATAATACGAAACCTCGCTCTATGATTTGAAGGTAAAATCCTCAAATATGGTAAAATAGTGACTTTTTCACGTTAATCATGTAGTTTGATATTGCGTAAATATATTCATTTTTACCAATATTTCGATTCTATTTCATGTAGTATCACGATATGTGATTTGGCCTTCAAATCTCAGAATTTCGCATAATATTGCATTTTAAGGAAGTTTTCTTGCATTTTGTTTCGTACGAAAAATCATCGAATTTAGCAATATTTTGACGTTTATCATCCCCTTTTCCTTTATGTGATTTAAACAAAATATCATCGAATTAGGCAATATTTTGCCGTTTTTCCACGTTTTTCTGAATTTTCAGTCTATGGGTATTAATTCATATATAAAAGATAAAAATGATGCAAACACATAATTGATTAGATAATAACCTTAAATACTTCATTTTCAATCATCTATTTATTTCTCGTTAAAATACTGAGTAAGATATTGAAAAGGGGAGAAGTTCGGTTTTTATTGCATATATCGACGTTTCAGCCGGGTTAGAGCGGTTTTACGTGTACATCTTACCTCGGTAATATAAACGGAAAATCAAGAACATTTTAGTTAATTCTAATGAAAACACATTGTTTTTGTATCATTTGTATTGGAAACAACATTGTCATATGTCTTTTCTTGGATCTAAATAATACGAAACCTCGCTCTATGATTTGAAGGTAAAATCCCCAAATATGGTAAAATTGTGACTTTTTTCACGTTTTTCATGTAGTTTGATATTACGTAAATATATTCATTTTTACCAATATTTCGATACTATTTCATGTAGTATTACGATATGTTATTTGGCCTTCAAATCTCAGAATTTCGCATAATATTGCATTTTAAGCAAGTTCTCTTGCATTTTGTTTCGTACGGAAAATCATCGAATTTAGCAATATTTTGACGTTCAACATCCCCTTTTCCTTTATGTTATTTAAACAAAATATCATCGAATTAGGCAATTTTTTGCCGTTTTTCCACGTTTATGTGAATTTTCAGTTTATTGGTATTAATTCATTATATATACGATAAAAATGATGAAAACACATAATAATTATGATTAATGATTAAAATGATTAGATAATAACCTTAAATACTTCATTTTCAATCAACTATTTGTTTCTCGATAAAATACTGAGTAAGATATTGAAAAGGGGAGAAGTTCGGTTTTCATTGCATATATCGACGTTTCAGCCGGATTAGAGCGGTTTTACGTTTACATCTTCCCTCGGTAATATAAACGGAAAATCAAGAACATTTTAGTTAATTCTAATGAAAACACATTGTTTTTGTATCATTTGTATTGGAAACAACATTGTCATATGTCTTTTCTTGGATCTAAATAATACGAAACCTCGCTCTATGATTTGAAGGTAAAATCCCCAAATATGGTAAAATTGTGACTTTTTTCACGTTAATCATGTAGTTTGATATTACGTAAATATATTCATTTTTACCAATATTTCGATACTATTTCATGTAGTATTACGATATGTTATTTGGCCTTCAAATCTCAGAATTTCGCATAATATTGCATTTTAAGCAAGTTCTCTTGCATTTTGTTTCGTACGGAACATCATCGAATTTAGCAATATTTTGACGTTCAACATCCCCTTTTCCTTTATGTTATTTAAACAAAATATCATCGAATTAGGCAATTTTTGCCGTTTTTCCACGTTTATGTGAATTTTCAGTTTATTGGTATTAATTCATTATATATACGATAAAAATGATGAAAACACATAATAATTATGATTAATGATTAAAATGATTAGATAATAACCTTAAATACTTCATTTTCAATCAACTATTTGTTTCTCGATAAAATACTGAGTAAGATATTGAAAAGGGGAGAAGTTCGGTTTTCATTGCATATATCGACGTTTCAGCCGGATTAGAGCGGTTTTACGTTTACATCTTCCCTCGGTAATATAAACGGAAAATCAAGAACATTTTAGTTAATTCTAATGAAAACACATTGTTTTTGTATCATTTGTATTGGAAACAACATTGTCATATGTCTTTTCTTGGATCTAAATAATACGAAACCTCGCTCTATGATTTGGAGTGAAATCCTCAAATATGGTTAAATAGTGACTTTTTTCACGTTTTTCATGTAGTTTGATACTACGTAAATATATTCATTACCAATATTTCGATTCTATTTCATGTAGTATCACGATATGTGATTTGGCCTTCAAATCTCAGAATTTCGCATAATATTGCATTTTAAAGAAGTTTTCTTGCATTTTGTTTCGTTCGAAAAATCATCGAATATTTTGACGTTTATCATCCCCTTTTCCTTTATGTGATTTAAACAAAATATCAACGAATTAGGCAATATTTTGCCGTTTTTCCACGTTTTTCTGAATTTTCAGTCTATGGGTATTAATTCATATATATACGATAAAAATGATGCAAACACATAATTGATTAGATAATAACCTTAAATACTTCATTTTCAATCATCTATTTATTTCTCGTTAAAATACTGAGTAAGATATTGAAAAGGGGAGAAGTTCGGTTTTTATTGCATATATCGACGTTTTAGCCGGATTAGAGCGGTTTTACGTGTACATCTTCCCTCGGTAATATTAACGGAAAATCAGGAACATTTTAGTTAATTCAAATGAAAACACATTGTTTTTTATCATTTGTATTGGAAACAACATTGTCATATGTCTTTTCTTGGATCTAAATAATACAAAACCTCGCTCTATGATTTGAAGGTAAATTCCTCAAATATGGTAAAATAGTGACTTTTTCACGTTAATCATGTAGTTTGATATTGCGTAAATATATTCATTTTTACCAATATTTCGATTCTATTTCATGTAGTATCACGATATGTGATTTGGCCTTCAAATCTCAGAATTTCGCATAATATTGCATTTTATGGAAGTTTTCTTGCATTTTGTTTCGTACGAAAAATCATCGAATTTAGCAATATTTTGACGTTTATCATCCCCTTTTCCTTTATGTGATTTAAACAAAATATCATCGAATTAGGCAATATTTTGCCGTTTTTCCACGTTTTTCTGAATTTTCAGTCTATGGGTATTAATTCATATATAAAAGATAAAAATGATGCAAACACATAATTGATTAGATAATAACCTTAAATACTTCATTTTCAATCATCTATTTATTTCTCGTTAAAATACTGAGTAAGATATTGAAAAGGGGAGAAGTTCGGTTTTTATTGCATATATCGACGTTTCAGCCGGATTAGAGCGGTTTTACGTTTACATCTTCCCTCGGTAATATAAACGGAAAATCAAGAACATTTTAGTTAATTCTAATGAAAACACATTGTTTTTGTATCATTTGTATTGGAAACAACATTGTCATATGTCTTTTCTTGGATCTAAATAATACGAAACCTCGCTCTATGATTTGGAGTGAAATCCTCAAATATGGTTAAATAGTGACTTTTTTCACGTTTTTCATGTAGTTTGATACTACGTAAATATATTAATTTTTACCAATATTTCGATTCTATTTCATGTAGTATCACGATATGTGATTTGGTCTTCAAATCTCAGAATTTCGCATAATATTGCATTTTAAGCAAGTTTTCTTGCATTTTGTTTCGTACGAAAAATCATCGAATTTAGCAATATTTTGACGTTTATCATCCCCTTTTCCTTTATGTGATTTAAACAAAATATCGAATTAGGCAATATTTTGCCGTTTTTCCACATTTACGTGAATTTTCATTTTATTGCTATTAATTCATTATATATACGATAAAAATGATGCAAACACATAATAATTATGATTAATGATTAAAATGATTAGATAATAACCTTAAATACTTCATTTTCAATCAACTATTTGTTTCTCGTTAAAATACTGAGTAAGATACTGAAAAGGTGAGAAGATCGGTTTTTATTGCATATATCGACGTTTCAGCCGGATTAGAGCGGTTTTACGTGTACATCTTCCCTCGGTAATATAAACGGAAAATCAGGAACATTTTAGTTAATTCTAATGAAAACACATTGATTTTTATCATTTGTATTGGAAACAACATTGTCATATGTCTTTTCTTGGATCTAAATAATACGAAAGCTCGCTCTATGATTTGAAGTTTAAATCTTTAAATATGGTTAAATAGTGACTTTTTTCACGTTTTTCATGTAGTTTGATACGACGTAAATATATTCATTTTTACCAATATTTCGATTCTATTTCATGTAGTATCACGATATGTGATTTGGCCTTCAAATCTCAGAATTTCGCATAATATTGCATTTTAAGCAAGTTTTCTTGCATTTTGTTTCGTACGAAAAATCATCGAACTTAGCAATATTTTGACGTTTATCATCCCCTTTTCCTTTATGTGATTTAAACAAAATATCATCGAATTAGGCAATATTTTGCCGTTTTTCCACGTTTTTGTGAATTTTCAGTCTATGGGTATTAATTCATATATATACGATAAAAATGATGCAAACACATAATTGATTAGATAATAACCTTAAATACTTCATTTTCAATCATCTATTTGTTTCTCGTTAAAATACTGAGTAAGATATAGAAAAGGGGAGAAGTTCGGTTTTTATTGCATATATCGACGTTTCAGCCGGGTTAGAGCGGTTTTACGTGTACATCTTCCCTCGGTAATATAAACGGAAAATCAAGAACATTTTAGTTAATTCTAATGAAAACACATTGTTTTTGTATCATTTGTATTGGAAACAACATTGTCATATGTCTTTTCTTGGATCTAAATAATACGAAACCTCGCACTATGATTTGGAGTGAAATCCTCAAATATGGTTAAATAGTGACTTTTTTCACGTTTTTCATGTAGTTTGATACTACGTAAATATATTCATTTTTACCAATATTTCGATTCTATTTCATGTAGTATCACGATATGTGATTTGGCCTTCAAATCTCAGAATTTCGCATAATATTGCATTTTAAGGAAGTTTTCTTGCATTTTGTTTCGTACGAAAAATCATCGAATTTAGCAATATTTTGACGTTTATCATCCCCTTTTTCTTTATGTGATTTAAACAAAATATCAACGAATTAGGCAATATTTTGCCTTTTTTCCACGTTTTTCTGAATTTTCAGTCTATGGGTATTAATTCATATATATACGATAAAAATGATGCAAACACATAATTGATTAGATAATAACCTTAAATACTTCATTTTCAATCATCTATTTATTTCTCGTTAAAATACTGAGTAAGATATTGAAAAGAGGAGAAGTTCGGTTTTTATTGCATATATCGACGTTTTAGCCGGATTAGAGCGGTTTTACGTGTACATCTTCCCTCGGTAATATAAACGGAAAATCAGGAACATTTTAGTTAATTCAAATGAAAACACATTGTTTTTTATCATTTGTATTGGAAACAACATTGTCATATGTCTTTTCTTGGATCTAAATAATACGAAACCTCGCTCTATGATTTGAAGGTAAAATCCTCAAATATGGTAAAATAGTGACTTTTTCACGTTAATCATGTAGTTTGATATTGCGTAAATATATTCATTTTTACCAATATTTCGATACTATTTCATGTAGTATCACGATATATGATTTGGCCTTCAAATCTCAGAATTTCGCATAATATTGCATTTTAAGCAAGTTTTCTTGCATTTTGTTTCGTACGAAAAATCATCGAATTTAGCAATATTTTGACGTTTATCATCCCCTTTTCCTTTATGTGATTTAAACAAAATATCGAATTAGGCAATATTTTGCCGTTTTTCCACATTTACGTGAATTTTCAGTTTATTGCTATTAATTCATTATATATACGATAAAAATGATGCAAACACATAATAATTATGATTAATGATTAAAATGATTAGATAATAACCTTAAATACTTCATTTTCAATCAACTATTTGTTTCTCGTTAAAATACTGAGTAAGATACTGAAAAGGTGAGAAGATCGGTTTTTATTGCATATATCGACGTTTCAGCCGGATTAGAGCGGTTTTACGTGTACATCTTCCCTCGGTAATATAAACGGAAAATCAGGAACATTTTAGTTAATTCTAATGAAAACACATTGATTTGTATCATTTGTATTGGAAACAACATTGTCATATGTCTTTTCTTGGATCTAAATAATACGAAAGCTCGCTCTATGATTTGAAGTTTAAATCTTTAAATATGGTTAAATAGTGACTTTTTTCACGTTTTTCATGTAGTTTGATACGACGTAAATATATTCATTTTTACCAATATTTCGATTCTATTTCATGTAGTATCACGATATGTGATTTGGCCTTCAAATCTCAGAATTTCGCATAATATTGCATTTTAAGCAAGTTTTCTTGCATTTTGTTTCGTACGAAAAATCATCGAACTTAGCAATATTTTGACGTTTATCATCCCCTTTTCCTTTATGTGATTTAAACAAAATATCATCGAATTAGGCAATATTTTGCCGTTTTTCCACGTTTTTGTGAATTTTCAGTCTATGGGTATTAATTCATATATATACGATAAAAATGATGCAAACACATAATTGATTAGATAATAACCTTAAATACTTACTTTTCAATCATCTATTTGTTTCTCGTTAAAATACTGAGTAAGATATAGAAAAGGGGAGAAGTTCGGTTTTTATTGCATATATCGACGTTTCAGCCGGGTTAGAGCGGTTTTACGTGTACATCTTCCCTCGGTAATATAAACGGAAAATCAAGAACATTTTAGTTAATTCTAATGAAAACACATTGTTTTTGTATCATTTGTATTGGAAACAACATTGTCATATGTCTTTTCTTGGATCTAAATAATACGAAACCTCGCACTATGATTTGGAGTGAAATCCTCAAATATGGTTATATAGTGACTTTTTTCACGTTTTTCATGTAGTTTGATACTACGTAAATTTATTCATTTTTACCAATATTTCGATTCTATTTCATGTAGTATCACGATATGTGATTTGGCCTTCAAATCTCAGAATTTCGCATAATATTGCATTTTAAGGAAGTTTTCTTGCATTTTGTTTCGTACGAAAAATCATCGAATTTAGCAATATTTTGACGTTTATCATCCCCTTTTCCTTTATGTGATTTAAACAAAATATCATCGAATTAGGCAATATTTTGCCGTTTTTCCACGTTTTTCTGAATTTTCAGTCTATGGGTTTTAATTCATATATAAAAGATAAAAATGATGCAAACACATAATTGATTAGATAATAACCTTAAATACTTCATTTTCAATCATCTATTTATTTCTCGTTAAAATACTGAGTAAGATATTGAAAAGGGGAGAAGTTCGGTTTTTATTGCATATATCGACGTTTCAGCCGGGTTAGAGCGGTTTTACGTGTACATCTTCCCTCGGTAATATAAACGGAAAATCAAGAACATTTTAGTTAATTCTAATGAAAACACATTGTTTTTGTATCATTTGTATTGGAAACAACATTGTCATATGTCTTTTCTTGGATCTAAATAATACGAAACCTCGCTCTATGATTTGAAGGTAAAATCCCCAAATATGGTAAAATTGTGACTTTTTTCACGTTAATCATGTAGTTTGATATTACGTAAATATATTCATTTTTACCAATATTTCGATACTATTTCATGTAGTATTACGATATGTTATTTGGCGTTCAAATCTCAGAATTTCGCATAATATTGCATTTTAAGCAAGTTCTCTTGCATTTTGTTTCGTACGGAAAATCATCGAATTTAGCAATATTTTGACGTTCAACATCCCCTTTTCCTTTATGTTATTTAAACAAAATATCATCGAATTAGGCAATTTTTTGCCGTTTTTCCACGTTTATGTGAATTTTCAGTTTATTGGTATTAATTCATTATATATACGATAAAAATGATGAAAACACATAATAATTATGATTAATGATTAAAATGATTAGATAATAACCTTAAATACTTCATTTTCAATCAACTATTTGTTTCTCGATAAAATACTGAGTAAGATATTGAAAAGGGGAGAAGTTCGGTTTTCATTGCATATATCGACGTTTCAGCCGGATTAGAGCGGTTTTACGTTTACATCTTCCCTCGGTAATATAAACGGAAAATCAAGAACATTTTAGTTAATTCTAATGAAAACACATTGTTTTTGTATCATTTGTATTGGAAACAACATTGTCATGTCTTTTCTTGGATCTAAATAATACGAAACCTCGCTCTATGATTTGGAGTGAA
Source organism: Procambarus clarkii (assembly GCF_040958095.1). Classification (NCBI taxonomy): domain Eukaryota; kingdom Metazoa; phylum Arthropoda; class Malacostraca; order Decapoda; family Cambaridae; genus Procambarus; species Procambarus clarkii. The sequence goes on from NW_027189145.1 coordinate 157,818, forward strand.
ATCCTCAAATATGGTTAAATAGTGACTTTTTTCACGTTTTTCATGTAGTTTGATACTACGTAAATATATTCATTTTTACCAATATTTCGATTCTATTTCATGTAGTATCACGATATGTGATTTGGCCTTCAAATCTCAGAATTTCGCATAATATTGCATTTTAAAGAAGTTTTCTTGCATTTTGTTTCGTACGAAAAATCATCGAATATTTTGAAGTTTATCATCCCCTTTTCCTTTATGTGATTTAAACAAAACATCAACGAATTAGGCAATATTTTGCCGTTTTTCCACGTTTTTCTGAATTTTCAGTCTATGGGTATTAATTCATATATATACGATAAAAATGATGCAAACACATAATTGATTAGATAATAACCTTAAATACTTCATTTTCAATCATCTATTTATTTCTCGTTAAAATACTGAGTAAGATATTGAAAAGGGGAGAAGTTCGGTTTTTATTGCATATATCGACGTTTTAGCCGGATTAGAGCGGTTTTACGTGTACATCTTCCCTCGGTAATATAAACGGAAAATCAGGAACATTTTAGTTAATTCAAATGAAAACACATTGTTTTTTATCATTTGTATTGGAAACAACATTGTCTTTTCTTGGATCTAAATAATACGAAACCTCGCTCTATGATTTGAAGGTAAAATCCTCAAATATGGTAAAATAGTGACTTTTTCACGTTAATCATGTAGTTTGATATTGCGTAAATATATTCATTTTTACCAATATTTCGATACTATTTCATGTAGTATCACGATATATGATTTGGCCTTCAAATCTCAGAATTTCGCATAATATTGCATTTTAAGCAAGTTTTCTTGCATTTTGTTTCGTACGAAAAATCATCGAATTTAGCAATATTTTGAAGTTTATCATCCCCTTTTCCTTTATGTGATTTAAACAAAATATCATCGAATTAGGCAATATTTTGCCGTTTTTCCACATTTACGTGAATTTTCAGTTTATTGCTATTAATTCATTATATATACGATAAAAATGATGCAAACACATAATAATTATGATTAATGATTAAAATGATTAGATAATAACCTTAAATACTTCATTTTCAATCAACTATTTGTTTCTCGTTAAAATACTGAGTAAGATACTGAAAAGGTGAGAAGATCGGTTTTTATTGCATATATCGACGTTTCAGCCGGATTAGAGCGGTTTTACGTGTACATCTTCCCTCGGTAATATAAACGGAAAATCAGGAACATTTTAGTTAATTCTAATGAAAACACATTGATTTTTATCATTTGTATTGGAAACAACATTGTCATATGTCTTTTCTTGGATCTAAATAATACGAAAGCTCGCTCTATGATTTGAAGTTTAAATCTTTAAATATGGTTAAATAGTGACTTTTTCACGTTTTTCATGTAGTTTGATACGACGTAAATATATTCATTTTTACCAATATTTCGATTCTATTTCATGTAGTATCACGATATGTGATTTGGCCTTCAAATCTCAGAATTTCGCATAATATTGCATTTTAAGCAAGTTTTCTTGCATTTTGTTTCGTACGAAAAATCATCGAACTTAGCAATATTTTGACGTTTATCATCCCCTTTTCCTTTATGTGATTTAAACAAAATATCATCGAATTAGGCAATATTTTGCCGTTTTTCCACGTTTTTGTGAATTTTCAGTCTATGGGTATTAATTCATATATATACGATAAAAATGATGCAAACACATAATTGATTAGATAATAACCTTAAATACTTCATTTTCAATCATCTATTTGTTTCTCCTTAAAATACTGAGTAGGATATAGAAAAGGGGAGAAGTTCGGTTTTTATTGCATATATCGACGTTTCAGCCGGGTTAGAGCGGTTTTACGTGTACATCTTACCTCGGTAATATAAACGGAAAATCAAGAACATTTTAGTTAATTCTAATGAAAACACATTGTTTTTGTATCATTTGTATTGGAAACAACATTGTCATATGTCTTTTCTTGGATCTAAATAATACGAAACCTCGCTCTATGATTTGAAGGTAAAATCCCCAAATATGGTAAAATTGTGACTTTTTTCACGTTAATCATGTAGTTTGATATTACGTAAATATATTCATTTTTACCAATATTTCGATACTATTTCATGTAGTATTACGATATGTTATTTGGCCTTCAAATCTCAGAATTTCGCATAATATTGCATTTTAAGCAAGTTCTCTTGCATTTTGTTTCGTACGGAAAATCATCGAATTTAGCAATATTTTGACGTTCAACATCCCCTTTTCCTTTATGTTATTTAAACAAAATATCATCGAATTAGGCAATTTTTTGCCGTTTTTCCACGTTTATGTGAATTTTCAGTTTATTGGTATTAATTCATTATATATACGATAAAAATGAAAAAAAACACATAATAATTATGATTAATGATTAAAATGATTAGATAATAACCTTAAATACTTCATTTTCAATCAACTATTTGTTTCTCGATAAAATACTGAGTAAGATATTGAAAAGGGGAGAAGTTCGGTTTTCATTGCATATATCGACGTTTCAGCCGGATTAGAGCGGTTTTACGTTTACATCTTCCCTCGGTAATATAAACGGAAAATCAAGAACATTTTAGTTAATTCTAATGAAAACACATTGTTTTTGTATCATTTGTATTGGAAACAACATTGTCATGTCTTTTCTTGGATCTAAATAATACGAAACCTCGCTCTATGATTTGGAGTGAAATCCTCAAATATGGTTAAATAGTGACTTTTTTCACGTTTTTCATGTAGTTTGATACTACGTAAATATATTCATTTTTACCAATATTTCGATTCTATTTCATGTAGTATCACGATATGTGATTTGGCCTTCAAATCTCAGAATTTCGCATAATATTGCATTTTAAAGAAGTTTTCTTGCATTTTGTTTCGTACGAAAAATCATCGAATATTTTGAAGTTTATCATCCCCTTTTCCTTTATGTGATTTAAACAAAATATCAACGAATTAGGCAATATTTTGCCGTTTTTCCACGTTTTTCTGAATTTTCAGTCTATGGGTATTAATTCATATATATACGATAAAAATGATGCAAACACATAATTGATTAGATAATAACCTTAAATACTTCATTTTCAATCATCTATTTGTTTCTCCTTAAAATACTGAGTAGGATATAGAAAAGGGGAGAAGTTCGGTTTTTATTGCATATATCGACGTTTCAGCCGGGTTAGAGCGGTTTTACGTGTACATCTTACCTCGGTAATATAAACGGAAAATCAAGAACATTTTAGTTAATTCTAATGAAAACACATTGTTTTTGTATCATTTGTATTGGAAACAACATTGTCATATGTCTTTTCTTGGATCTAAATAATACGAAACCTCGCTCTATGATTTGAAGGTAAAATCCCCAAATATGGTAAAATTGTGACTTTTTTCACGTTAATCATGTAGTTTGATATTACGTAAATATATTCATTTTTACCAATATTTCGATACTATTTCATGTAGTATTACGATATGTTATTTGGCCTTCAAATCTCAGAATTTCGCATAATATTGCATTTTAAGCAAGTTCTCTTGCATTTTGTTTCGTACGGAAAATCATCGAATTTAGCAATATTTTGACGTTCAACATCCCCTTTTCCTTTATGTTATTTAAACAAAATATCATCGAATTAGGCAATTTTTTGCCGTTTTTCCACGTTTATGTGAATTTTCAGTTTATTGGTATTAATTCATTATATATACGATAAAAATGATGCAAACACATAATAATTATGATTAATGATTAAAATGATTAGATAATAACCTTAAATACTTCATTTTCAATCAACTATTTGTTTCTCGTTAAAATACTGAGTAAGATACTGAAAAGGTGAGAAGATCGGTTTTTATTGCATATATCGACGTTTCAGCCGGATTAGAGCGGTTTTACGTGTACATCTTCCCTCGGTAATATAAACGGGAAATCAGGAACATTTTAGTTAATTCTAATGAAAACACATTGATTTTTATCATTTGTATTGGAAACAACATTGTCATATGTCTTTTCTTGGATCTAAATAATACGAAAGCTCGCTCTATGATTTGAAGTTTAAATCTTTAAATATGGTTAAATAGTGACTTTTTCACGTTTTTCATGTAGTTTGATACGACGTAAATATATTCATTTTTACCAATATTTCGATTCTATTTCATGTAGTATCACGATATGTGATTTGGCCTTCAAATCTCAGAATTTCGCATAATATTGCATTTTAAGCAAGTTTTCTTGCATTTTGTTTCGTACGAAAAATCATCGAACTTAGCAATATTTTGACGTTTATCATCCCCTTTTCCTTTATGTGATTTAAACAAAATATCATCGAATTAGGCAATATTTTGCCGTTTTTCCACGTTTTTGTGAATTTTCAGTCTATGGGTATTAATTCATATATATACGATAAAAATGATGCAAACACATAATTGATTAGATAATAACCTTAAATACTTCATTTTCAATCATCTATTTGTTTCTCCTTAAAATACTGAGTAGGATATAGAAAAGGGGAGAAGTTCGGTTTTTATTGCATATATCGACGTTTCAGCCGGGTTAGAGCGGTTTTACGTGTACATCTTACCTCGGTAATATAAACGGAAAATCAAGAACATTTTAGTTAATTCTAATGAAAACACATTGTTTTTGTATCATTTGTATTGGAAACAACATTGTCATATGTCTTTTCTTGGATCTAAATAATACGAAACCTCGCTCTATGATTTGAAGGTAAAATCCCCAAATATGGTAAAATTGTGACTTTTTTCACGTTAATCATGTAGTTTGATATTACGTAAATATATTCATTTTTACCAATATTTCGATACTATTTCATGTAGTATTACGATATGTTATTTGGCCTTCAAATCTCAGAATTTCGCATAATATTGCATTTTAAGCAAGTTCTCTTGCATTTTGTTTCGTACGGAAAATCATCGAATTTAGCAATATTTTGACGTTCAACATCCCCTTTTCCTTTATGTTATTTAAACAAAATATCATCGAATTAGGCAATTTTTTGCCGTTTTTCCACGTTTATGTGAATTTTCAGTTTATTGGTATTAATTCATTATATATACGATAAAAATGAAAAAAAACACATAATAATTATGATTAATGATTAAAATGATTAGATAATAACCTTAAATACTTCATTTTCAATCAACTATTTGTTTCTCGATAAAATACTGAGTAAGATATTGAAAAGGGGAGAAGTTCGGTTTTCATTGCATATATCGACGTTTCAGCCGGATTAGAGCGGTTTTACGTTTACATCTTCCCTCGGTAATATAAACGGAAAATCAAGAACATTTTAGTTAATTCTAATGAAAACACATTGTTTTTGTATCATTTGTATTGGAAACAACATTGTCATGTCTTTTCTTGGATCTAAATAATACGAAACCTCGCTCTATGATTTGGAGTGAAATCCTCAAATATGGTTAAATAGTGACTTTTTTCACGTTTTTCATGTAGTTTGATACTACGTAAATATATTCATTTTTACCAATATTTCGATTCTATTTCATGTAGTATCACGATATGTGATTTGGCCTTCAAATCTCAGAATTTCGCATAATATTGCATTTTAAAGAAGTTTTCTTGCATTTTGTTTCGTACGAAAAATCATCGAATATTTTGAAGTTTATCATCCCCTTTTCCTTTATGTGATTTAAACAAAATATCAACGAATTAGGCAATATTTTGCCGTTTTTCCACGTTTTTCTGAATTTTCAGTCTATGGGTATTAATTCATATATATACGATAAAAATGATGCAAACACATAATTGATTAGATAATAACCTTAAATACTTCATTTTCAATCATCTATTTGTTTCTCCTTAAAATACTGAGTAGGATATAGAAAAGGGGAGAAGTTCGGTTTTTATTGCATATATCGACGTTTCAGCCGGGTTAGAGCGGTTTTACGTGTACATCTTACCTCGGTAATATAAACGGAAAATCAAGAACATTTTAGTTAATTCTAATGAAAACACATTGTTTTTGTATCATTTGTATTGGAAACAACATTGTCATATGTCTTTTCTTGGATCTAAATAATACGAAACCTCGCTCTATGATTTGAAGGTAAAATCCCCAAATATGGTAAAATTGTGACTTTTTTCACGTTAATCATGTAGTTTGATATTACGTAAATATATTCATTTTTACCAATATTTCGATACTATTTCATGTAGTATTACGATATGTTATTTGGCCTTCAAATCTCAGAATTTCGCATAATATTGCATTTTAAGCAAGTTCTCTTGCATTTTGTTTCGTACGGAAAATCATCGAATTTAGCAATATTTTGACGTTCAACATCCCCTTTTCCTTTATGTTATTTAAACAAAATATCATCGAATTAGGCAATTTTTTGCCGTTTTTCCACGTTTATGTGAATTTTCAGTTTATTGGTATTAATTCATTATATATACGATAAAAATGAAAAAAAACACATAATAATTATGATTAATGATTAAAATGATTAGATAATAACCTTAAATACTTCATTTTCAATCAACTATTTGTTTCTCGATAAAATACTGAGTAAGATATTGAAAAGGGGAGAAGTTCGGTTTTCATTGCATATATCGACGTTTCAGCCGGATTAGAGCGGTTTTACGTTTACATCTTCCCTCGGTAATATAAACGGAAAATCAAGAACATTTTAGTTAATTCTAATGAAAACACATTGTTTTTGTATCATTTGTATTGGAAACAACATTGTCATGTCTTTTCTTGGATCTAAATAATACGAAACCTCGCTCTATGATTTGGAGTGAAATCCTCAAATATGGTTAAATAGTGACTTTTTTCACGTTTTTCATGTAGTTTGATACTACGTAAATATATTCATTTTTACCAATATTTCGATTCTATTTCATGTAGTATCACGATATGTGATTTGGCCTTCAAATCTCAGAATTTCGCATAATATTGCATTTTAAAGAAGTTTTCTTGCATTTTGTTTCGTACGAAAAATCATCGAATATTTTGAAGTTTATCATCCCCTTTTCCTTTATGTGATTTAAACAAAATATCAACGAATTAGGCAATATTTTGCCGTTTTTCCACGTTTTTCTGAATTTTCAGTCTATGGGTATTAATTCATATATATACGATAAAAATGATGCAAACACATAATTGATTAGATAATAACCTTAAATACTTCATTTTCAATCATCTATTTATTTCTCGTTAAAATACTGAGTAAGATATTGAAAAGGGGAGAAGTTCGGTTTTTATTGCATATATCGACGTTTTAGCCGGATTAGAGCGGTTTTACGTGTACATCTTCCCTCGGTAATATAAACGGAAAATCAGGAACATTTTAGTTAATTCAAATGAAAACACATTGTTTTTTATCATTTGTATTGGAAACAACATTGTCTTTTCTTGGATCTAAATAATACGAAACCTCGCTCTATGATTTGAAGGTAAAATCCTCAAATATGGTAAAATAGTGACTTTTTCACGTTAATCATGTAGTTTGATATTGCGTAAATATATTCATTTTTACCAATATTTCGATACTATTTCATGTAGTATCACGATATATGATTTGGCCTTCAAATCTCAGAATTTCGCATAATATTGCATTTTAAGCAAGTTTTCTTGCATTTTGTTTCGTACGAAAAATCATCGAATTTAGCAATATTTTGAAGTTTATCATCCCCTTTTCCTTTATGTGATTTAAACAAAATATCATCGAATTAGGCAATATTTTGCCGTTTTTCCACATTTACGTGAATTTTCAGTTTATTGCTATTAATTCATTATATATACGATAAAAATGATGCAAACACATAATAATTATGATTAATGATTAAAATGATTAGATAATAACCTTAAATACTTCATTTTCAATCAACTATTTGTTTCTCGTTAAAATACTGAGTAAGATACTGAAAAGGTGAGAAGATCGGTTTTTATTGCATATATCGACGTTTCAGCCGGATTAGAGCGGTTTTACGTGTACATCTTCCCTCGGTAATATAAACGGAAAATCAGGAACATTTTAGTTAATTCTAATGAAAACACATTGATTTTTATCATTTGTATTGGAAACAACATTGTCATATGTCTTTTCTTGGATCTAAATAATACGAAAGCTCGCTCTATGATTTGAAGTTTAAATCTTTAAATATGGTTAAATAGTGACTTTTTCACGTTTTTCATGTAGTTTGATACGACGTAAATATATTCATTTTTACCAATATTTCGATTCTATTTCATGTAGTATCACGATATGTGATTTGGCCTTCAAATCTCAGAATTTCGCATAATATTGCATTTTAAGCAAGTTTTCTTGCATTTTGTTTCGTACGAAAAATCATCGAACTTAGCAATATTTTGACGTTTATCATCCCCTTTTCCTTTATGTGATTTAAACAAAATATCATCGAATTAGGCAATATTTTGCCGTTTTTCCACGTTTTTGTGAATTTTCAGTCTATGGGTATTAATTCATATATATACGATAAAAATGATGCAAACACATAATTGATTAGATAATAACCTTAAATACTTCATTTTCAATCATCTATTTGTTTCTCCTTAAAATACTGAGTAGGATATAGAAAAGGGGAGAAGTTCGGTTTTTATTGCATATATCGACGTTTCAGCCGGGTTAGAGCGGTTTTACGTGTACATCTTACCTCGGTAATATAAACGGAAAATCAAGAACATTTTAGTTAATTCTAATGAAAACACATTGTTTTTGTATCATTTGTATTGGAAACAACATTGTCATATGTCTTTTCTTGGATCTAAATAATACGAAACCTCGCTCTATGATTTGAAGGTAAAATCCCCAAATATGGTAAAATTGTGACTTTTTTCACGTTAATCATGTAGTTTGATATTACGTAAATATATTCATTTTTACCAATATTTCGATACTATTTCATGTAGTATTACGATATGTTATTTGGCCTTCAAATCTCAGAATTTCGCATAATATTGCATTTTAAGCAAGTTCTCTTGCATTTTGTTTCGTACGGAAAATCATCGAATTTAGCAATATTTTGACGTTCAACATCCCCTTTTCCTTTATGTTATTTAAACAAAATATCATCGAATTAGGCAATTTTTTGCCGTTTTTCCACGTTTATGTGAATTTTCAGTTTATTGGTATTAATTCATTATATATACGATAAAAATGAAAAAAAACACATAATAATTATGATTAATGATTAAAATGATTAGATAATAACCTTAAATACTTCATTTTCAATCAACTATTTGTTTCTCGATAAAATACTGAGTAAGATATTGAAAAGGGGAGAAGTTCGGTTTTCATTGCATATATCGACGTTTCAGCCGGATTAGAGCGGTTTTACGTTTACATCTTCCCTCGGTAATATAAACGGAAAATCAAGAACATTTTAGTTAATTCTAATGAAAACACATTGTTTTTGTATCATTTGTATTGGAAACAACATTGTCATGTCTTTTCTTGGATCTAAATAATACGAAACCTCGCTCTATGATTTGGAGTGAAATCCTCAAATATGGTTAAATAGTGACTTTTTTCACGTTTTTCATGTAGTTTGATACTACGTAAATATATTCATTTTTACCAATATTTCGATTCTATTTCATGTAGTATCACGATATGTGATTTGGCCTTCAAATCTCAGAATTTCGCATAATATTGCATTTTAAAGAAGTTTTCTTGCATTTTGTTTCGTACGAAAAATCATCGAATATTTTGAAGTTTATCATCCCCTTTTCCTTTATGTGATTTAAACAAAATATCAACGAATTAGGCAATATTTTGCCGTTTTTCCACGTTTTTCTGAATTTTCAGTCTATGGGTATTAATTCATATATATACGATAAAAATGATGCAAACACATAATTGATTAGATAATAACCTTAAATACTTCATTTTCAATCATCTATTTATTTCTCGTTAAAATACTGAGTAAGATATTGAAAAGGGGAGAAGTTCGGTTTTTATTGCATATATCGACGTTTTAGCCGGATTAGAGCGGTTTTACGTGTACATCTTCCCTCGGTAATATAAACGGAAAATCAGGAACATTTTAGTTAATTCAAATGAAAACACATTGTTTTTTATCATTTGTATTGGAAACAACATTGTCTTTTCTTGGATCTAAATAATACGAAACCTCGCTCTATGATTTGAAGGTAAAATCCTCAAATATGGTAAAATAGTGACTTTTTCACGTTAATCATGTAGTTTGATATTGCGTAAATATATTCATTTTTACCAATATTTCGATACTATTTCATGTAGTATCACGATATATGATTTGGCCTTCAAATCTCAGAATTTCGCATAATATTGCATTTTAAGCAAGTTTTCTTGCATTTTGTTTCGTACGAAAAATCATCGAATTTAGCAATATTTTGAAGTTTATCATCCCCTTTTCCTTTATGTGATTTAAACAAAATATCATCGAATTAGGCAATATTTTGCCGTTTTTCCACATTTACGTGAATTTTCAGTTTATTGCTATTAATTCATTATATATACGATAAAAATGATGCAAACACATAATAATTATGATTAATGATTAAAATGATTAGATAATAACCTTAAATACTTCATTTTCAATCAACTATTTGTTTCTCGTTAAAATACTGAGTAAGATACTGAAAAGGTGAGAAGATCGGTTTTTATTGCATATATCGACGTTTCAGCCGGATTAGAGCGGTTTTACGTGTACATCTTCCCTCGGTAATATAAACGGAAAATCAGGAACATTTTAGTTAATTCTAATGAAAACACATTGATTTTTATCATTTGTATTGGAAACAACATTGTCATATGTCTTTTCTTGGATCTAAATAATACGAAAGCTCGCTCTATGATTTGAAGTTTAAATCTTTAAATATGGTTAAATAGTGACTTTTTCACGTTTTTCATGTAGTTTGATACGACGTAAATATATTCATTTTTACCAATATTTCGATTCTATTTCATGTAGTATCACGATATGTGATTTGGCCTTCAAATCTCAGAATTTCGCATAATATTGCATTTTAAGCAAGTTTTCTTGCATTTTGTTTCGTACGAAAAATCATCGAACTTAGCAATATTTTGACGTTTATCATCCCCTTTTCCTTTATGTGATTTAAACAAAATATCATCGAATTAGGCAATATTTTGCCGTTTTTCCACGTTTTTGTGAATTTTCAGTCTATGGGTATTAATTCATATATATACGATAAAAATGATGCAAACACATAATTGATTAGATAATAACCTTAAATACTTCATTTTCAATCATCTATTTGTTTCTCCTTAAAATACTGAGTAGGATATAGAAAAGGGGAGAAGTTCGGTTTTTATTGCATATATCGACGTTTCAGCCGGGTTAGAGCGGTTTTACGTGTACATCTTACCTCGGTAATATAAACGGAAAATCAAGAACATTTTAGTTAATTCTAATGAAAACACATTGTTTTTGTATCATTTGTATTGGAAACAACATTGTCATATGTCTTTTCTTGGATCTAAATAATACGAAACCTCGCTCTATGATTTGAAGGTAAAATCCCCAAATATGGTAAAATTGTGACTTTTTTCACGTTAATCATGTAGTTTGATATTACGTAAATATATTCATTTTTACCAATATTTCGATACTATTTCATGTAGTATTACGATATGTTATTTGGCCTTCAAATCTCAGAATTTCGCATAATATTGCATTTTAAGCAAGTTCTCTTGCATTTTGTTTCGTACGGAAAATCATCGAATTTAGCAATATTTTGACGTTCAACATCCCCTTTTCCTTTATGTGATTTAAACAAAATATCATCGAATTAGGCAATATTTTGCCGTTTTTCCACATTTACGTGAATTTTCAGTTTATTGCTATTAATTCATTATATATACGATAAAAATGATGCAAACACATAATAATTATGATTAATGATTAAAATGATTAGATAATAACCTTAAATACTTCATTTTCAATCAACTATTTGTTTCTCGTTAAAATACTGAGTAAGATACTGAAAAGGTGAGAAGATCGGTTTTTATTGCATATATCGACGTTTCAGCCGGATTAGAGCGGTTTTACGTGTACATCTTCCCTCGGTAATATAAACGGAAAATCAGGAACATTTTAGTTAATTCTAATGAAAACACATTGATTTTTATCATTTGTATTGGAAACAACATTGTCATATGTCTTTTCTTGGATCTAAATAATACGAAAGCTCGCTCTATGATTTGAAGTTTAAATCTTTAAATATGGTTAAATAGTGACTTTTTTCACGTTTTTCATGTAGTTTGATACGACGTAAATATATTCATTTTTACCAATATTTCGATTCTATTTCATGTAGTATCACGATATGTGATTTGGCCTTCAAATATCAGAATTTCGCATAATATTGCATTTTAAGCAAGTTTTCTTGCATTTTGTTTCGTACGAAAAATCATCGAACTTAGCAATATTTTGACGTTTATCATCCCCTTTTCCTTTATGTGATTTAAACAAAATATCATCGAATTAGGCAATATTTTGCCGTTTTTCCACGTTTTTGTGAATTTTCAGTCTATGGGTATTAATTCATATATATACGATAAAAATGATGCAAACACATAATTGATTAGATAATAACCTTAAATACTTCATTTTCAATCATCTATTTGTTTCTCCTTAAAATACTGAGTAAGATATAGAAAAGGGGAGAAGTTCGGTTTTTATTGCATATATCGACGTTTCAGCCGGGTTAGAGCGGTTTTACGTGTACATCTTACCTCGGTAATATAAACGGAAAATCAAGAACATTTTAGTTAATTCTAATGAAAACACATTGTTTTTGTATCATTTGTATTGGAAACAACATTGTCATATGTCTTTTCTTGGATCTAAATAATACGAAACCTCGCTCTATGATTTGAAGGTAAAATCCCCAAATATGGTAAAATTGTGACTTTTTTCACGTTAATCATGTAGTTTGATATTACGTAAATATATTCATTTTTACCAATATTTCGATACTATTTCATGTAGTATTACGATATGTTATTTGGCCTTCAAATCTCAGAATTTCGCATAATATTGCATTTTAAGCAAGTTCTCTTGCATTTTGTTTCGTACGGAAAATCATTGAATTTAGCAATATTTTGACGTTCAACATCCCCTTTTCCTTTATGTTATTTAAACAAAATATCATCGAATTAGGCAATTTTTTGCCGTTTTTCCACGTTTATGTGAATTTTCAGTTTATTGGTATTAATTCATTATATATACGATAAAAATGATGAAAACACATAATAATTATGATTAATGATTAAAATGATTAGATAATAACCTTAAATACTTCATTTTCAATCAACTATTTGTTTCTCGATAAAATACTGAGTAAGATATTGAAAAGGGGAGAAGTTCGGTTTTCATTGCATATATCGACGTTTCAGCCGGATTAGAGCGGTTTTACGTTTACATCTTCCCTCGGTAATATAAACGGAAAATCAAGAACATTTTAGTTAATTCTAATGAAAACACATTGTTTTTGTATCATTTGTATTGGAAACAACATTGTCATATGTCTTTTCTTGGATCTAAATAATACGAAACCTCGCTCTATGATTTGGAGTGAAATCCTCAAATATGGTTAAATAGTGACTTTTTTCACGTTTTTCATGTAGTTTGATACTACGTAAATATATTCATTTTTACCAATATTTCGATTCTATTTCATGTAGTATCACGATATGTGATTTGGCCTTCAAATCTCAGAATTTCGCATAATATTGCATTTTAAGCAAGTTTTCTTGCATTTTGTTTCGTACGAAAAATCATCGAACTTAGCAATATTTTGACGTTTATCATCCCCTTTTCCTTTATGTGATTTAAACAAAATATCATCGAATTAGGCAATATTTTGCCGTTTTTCCACGTTTTTGTGAATTTTCAGTCTATGGGTATTAATTCATATATATACGTTAAAAATGATGCAAACACATAATTGATTAGATAATAACCTTAAATACTTCATTTTCAATCATCTATTTGTTTCTCCTTAAAATACTGAGTAAGATATAGAAAAGGGGAGAAGTTCGGTTTTTATTGCATATATCGACGTTTCAGCCGGGTTAGAGCGGTTTTACGTGTACATCTTACCTCGGTAATATAAACGGAAAATCAAGAAAATTTTAGTTAATTCTAATGAAAACACATTGTTTTTGTATCATTTGTATTGGAAACAACATTGTCATATGTCTTTTCTTGGATCTAAATAATACGAAACCTCGCTCTATGATTTGAAGGTAAAATCCCCAAATATGGTAAAATTGTGACTTTTTTCACGTTAATCATGTAGTTTGATATTGCGTAAATATATTCATTTTTACCAATATTTCGATACTATTTCATGTAGTATTACGATATGTTATTTGACCTTCAAATCTCAGAATTTCGCATAATATTGCATTTTAAGCAAGTTCTCTTGCATTTTGTTTCGTACGGAAAATCATCGAATTTAGCAATATTTTGACGTTCAACATCCCCTTTTCCTTTATGTTATTTAAACAAAATATCATCGAATTAGGCAATTTTTTGCCGTTTTTCCACGTTTATGTGAATTTTCAGTTTATTGGTATTAATTCATTATATATACGATAAAAATGATGAAAACACATAATAATTATGATTAATGATTAAAATGATTAGATAATAACCTTAAATACTTCATTTTCAATCAACTATTTGTTTCTCGATAAAATACTGAGTAAGATATTGAAAAGGGGAGAAGTTCGGTTTTCATTGCATATATCGACGTTTCAGCCGGATTAGAGCGGTTTTACGTTTACATCTTCCCTCGGTAATATAAACGGAAAATCAAGAACATTTTAGTTAATTCTAATGAAAACACATTGTTTTTGTATCATTTGTATTGGAAACAACATTGTCATATGTCTTTTCTTGGATCTAAATAATACGAAACCTCGCTCTATGATTTGGAATGAAATCCTCAAATATGGTTAAATAGTGACTTTTTTCACGTTTTTCATGTAGTTTGATACTACGTAAATATATTCATTTTTACCAATATTTCGATTCTATTTCATGTAGTATCACGATATGTGATTTGGCCTTCAAATCTCAGAATTTCGCATAATATTGCATTTTAAAGAAGTTTTCTTGCATTTTGTTTCGTACGAAAAATCATCGAATATTTTGACGTTTATCATCCCCTTTTCCTTTATGTGATTTAAACAAAATATCAACGAATTAGGCAATATTTTGCCGTTTTTCCACGTTTTTCTGAATTTTCAGTCTATGGGTATTAATTCATATATATACGATAAAAATGATGCAAACACATAATTGATTAGATAATAACCTTAAATACTTCATTTTCAATCATCTATTTATTTCTCGTTAAAATACTGAGTAAGATATTGAAAAGGGGAGAAGTTCGGTTTTTATTGCATATATCGACGTTTTAGCCGGATTAGAGCGGTTTTACGTGTACATCTTCCCTCGGTAATATAAACGGAAAATCAGGAACATTTTAGTTAATTCAAATGAAAACACATTGTTTTTTATCATTTGTATTGGAAACAACATTGTCATATGTCTTTTCTTGGATCTAAATAATACGAAACCTCGCTCTATGATTTGAAGGTAAAATCCTCAAATATGGTAAAATAGTGACTTTTTCACGTTAATCATGTAGTTTGATATTGCGTAAATATATTCATTTTTACCAATATTTCGATACTATTTCATGTAGTATCACGATATATGATTTGGCCTTCAAATCTCAGAATTTCGCATAATATTGCATTTTAAGCAAGTTTTCTTGCATTTTGTTTCGTACGAAAAATCATCGAATTTAGCAATATTTTGACGTTTATCATCCCCTTTTCCTTTATGTGATTTAAACAAAATATCATCGAATTAGGCAATATTTTGCCGTTTTTCCACATTTACGTGAATTTTCAGTTTTTTGCTATTAATTCATTATATATACGATAAAAATGATGCAAACACATAATAATTATGATTAATGATTAAAATGATTAGATAATAACCTTAAATACTTCATTTTCAATCAACTATTTGTTTCTCGTTAAAATACTGAGTAAGATACTGAAAAGGTGAGAAGATCGGTTTTTATTGCATATATCGACGTTTCAGCCGGATTAGAGCGGTTTTACGTGTACATCTTCCCTCGGTAATATAAACGGAAAATCAGGAACATTTTAGTTAATTCTAATGAAAACACATTGTTTTTGTATCATTTGTATTGGAAACAACATTGTCATATGTCTTTTCTTGGATCTAAATAATACGAAACCTCGCTCTATGATTTGAAGGTTAAAATCCTCAAATATGGTAAAATTAGTGACTTTTTTCACGTTTAATCATGTAGTTTGATATTGCGTAAATATATTCATTTTTACCAATATTTCGATACTATTTCATGTAGTATTACGATATGTTATTTGGCCTTCAAATCTCAGAATTTCGCATAATATTGCATTTTAAGCAAGTTCTCTTGCATTTTGTTTCGTACGGAAAATCATCGAATTTAGCAATATTTTGACGTTCAACATCCCCTTTTCCTTTATGTTATTTAAACAAAATATCATCGAATTAGGCAATTTTTTGCCGTTTTTCCACGTTTATGTGAATTTTCAGTTTATTGGTATTAATTCATTATATATACGATAAAAATGATGAAAACACATAATAATTATGATTAATGATTAAATGATTAGATAATAACCTTAAATACTTCATTTTCAATCAACTATTTGTTTCTCGATAAAATACTGAGTAAGATATTGAAAAGGGGAGAAGTTCGGTTTTCATTGCATATATCGACGTTTCAGCCGGATTAGAGCGGTTTTACGTTTACATCTTCCCTCGGTAATATAAACGGAAAATCAAGAACATTTTAGTTAATTCTAATGAAAACAAATTGTTTTTGTATCATTTGTATTGGAAACAACATTGTCATATGTCTTTTCTTGGATCTAAATAATACGAAACCTCGCTCTATGATTTGGAATGAAATCCTCAAATATGGTTAAATAGTGACTTTTTTCACGTTTTTCATGTAGTTTGATACTACGTAAATATATTCATTTTTACCAATATTTCGATTCTATTTCATGTAGTATCACGATATGTGATTTGGCCTTCAAATCTCAGAATTTCGCATAATATTGCATTTTAAAGAAGTTTTCTTGCATTTTGTTTCGTACGAAAAATCATCGAATATTTTGACGTTTATCATCCCCTTTTCCTTTATGTGATTTAAACAAAATATCAACGAATTAGGCAATATTTTGCCGTTTTTCCACGTTTTTCTGAATTTTCAGTCTATGGGTATTAATTCATATATATACGATAAAAATGATGCAAACACATAATTGATTAGATAATAACCTTAAATACTTCATTTTCAATCATCTATTTATTTCTCGTTAAAATACTGAGTAAGATATTGAAAAGGGGAGAAGTTCGGTTTTTATTGCATATATCGACGTTTTAGCCGGATTAGAGCGGTTTTACGTGTACATCTTCCCTCGGTAATATAAACGGAAAATCAGGAACATTTTAGTTAATTCAAATGAAAACACATTGTTTTTTATCATTTGTATTGGAAACAACATTGTCATATGTCTTTTCTTGGATCTAAATAATACGAAACCTCGCTCTATGATTTGAAGGTAAAATCCTCAAATATGGTAAAATAGTGACTTTTTCACGTTAATCATGTAGTTTGATATTGCGTAAATATATTCATTTTTACCAATATTTCGATACTATTTCATGTAGTATCACGATATATGATTTGGCCTTCAAATCTCAGAATTTCGCATAATATTGCATTTTAAGCAAGTTTTCTTGCATTTTGTTTCGTACGAAAAATCATCGAATTTAGCAATATTTTGACGTTTATCATCCCCTTTTCCTTTATGTGATTTAAACAAAATATCATCGAATTAGGCAATATTTTGCCGTTTTTCCACATTTACGTGAATTTTCAGTTTTTTGCTATTAATTCATTATATATACGATAAAAATGATGCAAACACATAATAATTATGATTAATGATTAAAATGATTAGATAATAACCTTAAATACTTCATTTTCAATCAACTATTTGTTTCTCGTTAAAATACTGAGTAAGATACTGAAAAGGTGAGAAGATCGGTTTTTATTGCATATATCGACGTTTCAGCCGGATTAGAGCGGTTTTACGTGTACATCTTCCCTCGGTAATATAAACGGAAAATCAGGAACATTTTAGTTAATTCTAATGAAAACACATTGATTTTTATCATTTGTATTGGAAACAACATTGTCATATGTCTTTTCTTGGATCTAAATAATACGAAAGCTCGCTCTATGATTTGAAGTTTAAATCTTTAAATATGGTTAAATAGTGACTTTTTTCACGTTTTTCATGTAGTTTGATACGACGTAAATATATTCATTTTTACCAATATTTCGATTCTATTTTATGTAGTATCACGATATGTGATTTGGCCTTCAAATTTCAGAATTTCGCATAATATTGCATTTTAAGCAAGTTTTCTTGCATTTTGTTTCGTACGAAAAATCATCGAACTTAGCAATATTTTGACGTTTATCATCCCCTTTTCCTTTATGTGATTTAAACAAAATATCATCGAATTAGGCAATATTTTGCCGTTTTTCCACGTTTTTGTGAATTTTCAGTCTATGGGTATTAATTCATATATATACGATAAAAATGATGCAAACACATAATTGATTAGATAATAACCTTAAATACTTCATTTTCAATCATCTATTTGTTTCTCCTTAAAATACTGAGTAAGATATAGAAAAGGGGAGAAGTTCGGTTTTTATTGCATATATCGACGTTTCAGCCGGGTTAGAGCGGTTTTACATGTACATCTTACCTCGGTAATATAAACGGAAAATCAAGAACATTTTAGTTAATTCTAATGAAAACACATTGTTTTTGTATCATTTGTATTGGAAACAACATTGTCATATGTCTTTTCTTGGATCTAAATAATACGAAACCTCGCTCTATGATTTGAAGGTAAAATCCCCAAATATGGTAAAATTGTGACTTTTTTCACGTTAATCATGTAGTTTGATATTACGTAAATATATTCATTTTTACCAATATTTCGATACTATTTCATGTAGTATTACGATATGTTATTTGGCCTTCAAATCTCAGAATTTCGCATAATATTGCATTTTAAGCAAGTTCTCTTGCATTTTGTTTCGTACGGAAAATCATCGAATTTAGCAATATTTTGACGTTCAACATCCCCTTTTCCTTTATGTTATTTAAACAAAATATCATCGAATTAGGCAATTTTTTGCCGTTTTTCCACGTTTATGTGAATTTTCAGTTTATTGGTATTAATTCATTATATATACGATAAAAATGATGAAAACACATAATAATTATGATTAATGATTAAAATGATTAGATAATAACCTTAAATACTTAATTTTCAATCAACTATTTGTTTCTCGATAAAATACTGAGTTAGATATATAAAAGGGGAGAAGTTCGGTTTTCATTGCATATATCGACGTTTCAGCCGGATTAGAGCGGTTTTACGCTTACATCTTCCCTCGGTAATATAAACGGAAAATCAAGAACATTTTAGTTAATTCTAATGAAAACACATTGTTTTTGTATCATTTGTATTGGAAACAACATTGTCATATGTCTTTTCTTGGATCTAAATAATACGAAACCTCGCTCTATGATTTGGAGTGAAATCCACAAATATGGTTAAATAGTGACTTTTTTCACGTTTTTCATGTAGTTTGATACTACGTAAATATATTCATTTTTACCAATATTTCGATTCTATTTCATGTAGTATCACGATATGTGATTTGGCCTTCAAATCTCAGAATTTCGCATAATATTGCATTTTAAAGAAGTTTTCTTGCATTTTGTTTCGTACGAAAAATCATCGAATATTTTGTCGTTTATCATCCCCTTTTCCTTTATGTGATTTAAACAAAATATCAACGAATTAGGCAATATTTTGCCGTTTTTCCACGTTTTTCTGAATTTTCAGTCTATGGGTATTAATTCATGTATATACGATAAAAATGATGCAAACACATAATTGATTAGATAATAACCTTAAATACTTCATTTTCAATCATCTATTTATTTCTCGTTAAAATACTG
Organism: Procambarus clarkii; assembly: GCF_040958095.1. NCBI lineage: Eukaryota > Metazoa > Arthropoda > Malacostraca > Decapoda > Cambaridae > Procambarus > Procambarus clarkii. The sequence goes on from NW_027189145.1 coordinate 178,012, forward strand.
AGTAAGATATTGAAAAGGGGAGAAGTTCGGTTTTTATTGCATATATCGACGTTTCAGCCGGATTAGAGCGGTTTTACGTGTACATCTTCCCTCGGTAATATAAACGGAAAATCAGGAACATTTTAGTTAATACTAATGAAAACACATTGATTTTTATCATTTGTATTGGAAACAACATTGTCATAAGTCTTTTCTTGGATCTAAATAATACGAAACCTCGCTCTATGATTTGAAGTTAAAATCCTCAAATATGGTAAAATAGTGACTTTTTCACGTTAATCATGTAGTTTGATATTACGTAAATATATTCATTTTTTCCAATATTTCGATACTATTTCATGTAGTATCACGATATGTGATTTGGCCTTAAAATCTCTGAATTTCGCATAATATTGCATTTTAAGCAAGTTTTCTTGCATTTTGTTTCGTACGAAAAATCATCGAATTTAGCAATATTTTGACGTTTAACATCCCCTTTTCCTTTATGTGATTTAAACAAAATATCATCGAATTAAGCAAAATTTTGCCGTTTTTCCACGTTTATGTGAATTTTCAGTTTATTTGTATTAATTCATTATATATACGATAAAAATGATGCAAACACATAATAATTATGATTAATGATTAAAATGATTAGATAATAACCTTAAATACTTCATTTTCAATCATCTATTTGTTTCTCGTTAAAATACCAGTAAGATATTGAAAAGGGGAGAAGTTCTGTTTTTATTCCATATATCGACGTTTCAGCCGGAATAGAGCGATTTTCGTGTACATCTTCCATCGGTAATATAAACGGAAAATCAGTAACATTTTAGTTAATACTAATGAAAACACATTGATTTTTATCATTTGTATTGGAAACAACATTGTCATATGTCTTTTCTTGGATCTAAATAATACGAAAACTCGCTCTATGATTTGAAGTTAAAATCCTCATATATGGGTAAATATTGACTTTTTCACGTTTTTCATGTAGTTTGATATTACGTAAATATATTCATTTTTACCAATATTTCGATACTATTTCATGTAGTATCACGATATGTGATTTGGCCTTCAAATCTCATAATTTCGCATAATATTGCATTTTAAGCAAGTTTTCTTGCATTTTGTTTCGTACGAAAAATCATCGAATTTAGCAATATTTTGACGTTTATTATCCCATTTTCCTTTATGTGACTTAAACAAAATATCATCGAATTAGGCAATATTTTGCCGTTTTCCACGTTTTTGTGAATTTACAGTCTATGGGTATTAATTCATATAAATACGATAAAAATTATGCAAACACATAATTGATTAGATAATAACCTTAAATACTTCATTTTCAATCGTCTATTTGTTTCTCGTTAAAATACTGAGTAAGATATTGAAAAGGGGAGAAGTTCGGTTTTTATTGCATATATCGACGTTTCAGCCGGATTAGAGCGGTTTTACGTGTACATCTTCCCTCGGTAATATAAATGGAAAATCAAGAACATTTTAGTTAATTCTCATGAAAACACATTGATTTTTATCATTTGTATTGGAAACAACATTGTCATATGTCTTTTCTTGGATCTAAATAATACGAAACCTCGCTCTATGATTTGAAGGTGAAATCTTCATATATGGTAAAATAGTGACTTTTTCACGTTAATCATGTAGTTTGATATTACGTAAATATATTCATTTTTACCAATATTTCGATACTATTTCATGTAGTATCATGATATGTGATTTGGCCTTCAAATCTCAGAATTTCGCATAATATTGCATTTTAAGCAAGTTTTCTTGCATTTTGTTTCGTACGAAAAATCATCGAATTTAGCAATATTTTGACGTTTATCATCCCCTTTTCCTTTATGTGACTTAAACAAAATATCATCGAATTAGGCAATATTTTGCCGTTTTTCCACGTTTTTGTGAATTTACAGTCTATGGGTATTAATTCATATAAATACGATAAAAATTATGCAAGCACATAATTGATTAGATAATAACCTTAAATACTTCATTTTCAATCATCTATTTGTTTCTCGTTAAAATTCTGAGTGAGATATTGAAAAGGGGAGAAGTTCCGTTTTTATTGCATATATCGACGTTTCAGCCGGATTAGAGCGGTTTTACGTGTACATCTTCCCTCGGTAATATAAACGGAAATTCTGGAACATTTTAGTTAATTGTAATGAAAACACATTGATTTTTATCATCTGTATTGGAAACAGCATTGTCATATGTCTTTTCTTGGATGTAAATAATACAAACCTCTCTCTATGATTTGAAGTTAAAATCCTCAAATATGGTTAAATAGTGACTTTTTTCACGTTTTTCATGTAGTTTGATACTACGTACATATATTCATTTTAACCAATATTTCGATTCTATTTCATGTAGAATCACGATATGTGATTTGGCCGTCAAATATCAGAATTTCGCAAAATATTGCATGTTAAGCATGTTTTCTTGCATTTTGTTTCGTACGAAAAATCATCGAATTTAGCAATATTTTGACGTTTATCATCCCCTTTTCCTTTATTTGATTTAAACAAAATATTATCGAATTACGCAATATTTTGCCGTTTTTCCACGTTTTTGTGAATTTTCAGTCTATAGGTATTAATTCATTATATATACGATAAAAATGATGCAAACACATAATTGATTAGATAATAACCTTAAATACTTCATTTTCAATCAACTATTTGTTTCTCGTTAAAATACTGAGTGAGATATTGAAAAGGGGAGAAGTTCCGTTTTTATTGCATATATCGACGTTTCAGCCGGATTAGAGCGGTTTTACGTGTACATCTTCCCTCGGTAATATAAACGGAAAATCTGGAACATTTTAGTTAATTGTAATGAAAACACATTGATTTTTATCATCTGTATTGGAAACAGCATTGTCATATGTCTTTTCTTGGATCTAAATAATACGAAACCTCTCTCTATGATTTGAAGTTAAAATCCTCAAATATGGTTAAATAGTGACTTTTTTTCACGTTTTTCATGTAGTTTGATACTACGTAAATATATTCATTTTTACCAATATTTCGATTTTATTTCATGTAGTATCAGGATATGTGATTTGGCCTTCAAATCTCAGAATTTCGCATAATATTGCATTTTAAGCAAGATTTCTTGCATTTTGTTTCGTACGAAAAATCATCGAATTTAGCAATATTTTGACGTTTATCATCCCCTTTTCCTTTATGTAATATAAACAAAATATCATCGAATTAGGCAATATTTTGCCGTTTTTCCACGTTTTTGTGAATTTTCAGTCTATGGGTATTAATTCATATATATACGATAAAAATTATGCAAGCATATAATTGATTAGATAATAACCTTAAATACTTCATTTTCAATCATCTATTTGTTTCTCGTTAAAATACTGAGTGAGATATTGAAAAGGGGGAGAAGTTCCGTTTTTATTGCATATATCGACGTTTCAGCCGGATTAGAGCGGTTTTACGTGTACATCTTCCCTCGGTAATATAAACGGAAAATCTGGAACATTTTAGTTAATTGTAATGAAAACACATTGATTTTTATCATCTGTACTGGAAACAGCATTGTCATATGTCTTTTCTTGGATCTAAATAATACGAAACCTCTCTCTATGATTTGAAGTTAAAATCCTCAAATATGGTTAAATAGTGACTTTTTTCACGTTTTTCATGTAGTTTGATACTACGTAAATATATTCATTTTTACCAATATTTCGATTTTATTTCATGTAGTATCAGGATATGTGATTTGGCCTTCAAATCTCAGAATTTCGCATAATATTGCATTTTAAGCAAGTTTTCTTGCATTTTGTTTCGTACGAAAAATCATCGAATTTAGCAATATTTTGACGTTTATCATCCCCTTTTCCTTTATTTGATTTAAACAAAATATTATCGAATTACGCAATATTGTGCCGTTTTTCATATTTTGCCGTTTTGTGAATTTTCAGTCTATAGGTATTAATTCATTATATATACGATAAAAATGATGCAAACACATAATTGATTAGATAATAACCTTAAATACTTCATTTTCAATCAACTATTTGTTTCTCGTTAAAATACTGAGTAAGATATTGAAAAGGGGAGAAGTTCTGTTTTTATTGCATATATTGACGTTTCAGCCGGATTAGAACGGTTTTACGTGTATATCTTCCCTCGGTAATATAAACGGAAAATCAGGAACATTTTAGTTAATTGTAATGAAAACACATTGATTTTTATCATTTGTATTGGAAACAACATTGTCATATGTCTTTTCTTGGATCTAAATAATACGAAACCTCGCTCTATGATTTAAAGTTAAAATCCTCAAATATGGTTATATATTGACTTTTTTCACGCTTTTCATGTCGTTTGATATTACGTAAATATATTCATTTTTACCAATATTTCGATTCTATTTCATGTAGTATCACGATATGTGATTTGGCCTTCAAATCTCAGAATTTCGCATAATATTCCATTTTAAGCAAGTTTTCTTGCATTTTGTTTCGTACGAAAAATCATCGAATTTAGCAATATTTTGACGTTTATTATCCCCTTTTCCTTTATGTGACTTAAACAAAATATCATCGAATTAGGCAATATTTTGCCGTTTTCCACGTTTTTGTGAATTTACAGTCTATGGGTATTAATTCATATAAATACGATAAAAATTATGCAAACACATAATTGATTAGATAATAACCTTAAATACTTCATTTTCAATCATCTATTTGTTTCTCGTTAAAATTCTGAGTAAGATATTGAAAAGGGGAGAAGTTCGGTTTTTATTGTATATATCGACGTTTCAGCCGGATTAGAGCGGTTTTACGTGTACATCTTCCCTCGGTAATATAAATGGAAAATCAAGAACATTTTAGTTAATTGTAATGAAAACACATTGATTTTTATCATTTGTATTGGAAACAACATTGTCATATGTCTTTTCTTGGATCTAAATAATACGAAACCTCGCTCTATGATTTAAAGTTAAAATCCTCAAATATGGTTATATATTGACTTTTTTCACGCTTTTCATGTAGTTTGATATTACGTAAATATATTCATTTTTACCAATATTTCGATTCTATTTCATGTAGTATCACGATATGTGATTTGGCCTTCAAATCTCAGAATTTCGCATAATATTGCATTTTAAGCAAGTTTTCTTGCATTTTGTTTCGTACGAAAAATCATCGAATTTAGCAATATTTTGACGTTTATCATCCCCTTTTCCTTTATGTGATTTAAACAAAATATCATCGAATTAGGCAATATTTTGCCGTTTTTCCACGTTTATGTGAATTTTCAGTTTATTGGTATTAATTCATTATATATACGATAAAAATGATGCAAACACATAATAATTATGGTTAATGATTAAAATGATTAGATAATAACCTTAAATACTTCATTTTCAATCAACTATTTGTTTCTCGTTACAACTATTTGTTTCTCGTTAAAATACCGAGTAAGATATTGAAAAGGGGAGAAGTTCTGTTTTTATTCCATATATCGACGTTTCAGCCGGAATAGAGCGATTTTCGTGTACATCTTCCATCGGTAATATAAACGGAAAATCAGTAACATTTTAGTTAATACTAATGAAAACATATTGATTTTTATCATTTGTATTGGAAACAACATTGTCATGTGTCTTTTCTTGGATCTAAATAATACGAAACCTCGCTTTATGATTTGAAGTTAAAATCCTCAAATATGGTTAAATAGTGACTTTTTCACGTTTTTCATGTAGTTTGATACCACGTAAATATATTCATTTTAACCAATATTTCGATTCTATTTCATGTAGAATCACGATATGTGATTTGGCCGTCAAATATTAGAATTTCGCAAAATATTGCATTTTAAGCAAGTTTTCTTGCATTTTGTTTCGTACGAAAAATCATCGAATTTAGCAATATTTTGACGTTCATCATCCCCTTTTCCTTTATGTGATTTAAACAAAAGATCATCGAATTAGGCAATATTTTGCCGTTTTTCTACGTTTTTGTGAATTTTCAGTCTATGGGTAATAATTCATATATATACGATAAAAATGATGCAAACCCATAATTGATTAGATAATAACGTTAAATACTTCATTTTCAGTCATCTATTTGTTTCTCGGTAAAATACTGAGTAAGATATAAAAAAGGGGATAAGTTCGGTTTTTATTGCATATATCGACGTTTCAGCCGGATTAGAGCGGTTTTACGTGTACATCTTCCCTCGGTAATATAAACGGAAAATCAGGAACATTTTAGTTAATTCTAATGAAAACACATTGATTTTTATCATTTGTATTGGAAACAACATTGTCATATGTCTTTTCTTGGATCTAAATAATACGAAAGCTCGCTCTATGATTTGAAGTTAAAATCCTCAAATATGGTTAAATAGTGACTTTTTTCACGTTTTTCATGTAGTTTGATACTACGTAAATATATTCATTTTTACCAATATTTCGATTTTATTTCATGTAGTATCACGATATGTGATTTGGCCTTCAAATCTCAGAATTTCGCATAATATTGCATTTTAAGCAAGTTTTCTTGCATTTTGTTTCGTACGAAAAATCATCGAATTTAGCAATATTTTGACGTTTATCATCCCCTTTTCCTTTATGTGATTTAAACAAAATATCATCGAATTAGGCAATATTTTGCCGTTTTTCCACGTTTTTGTGAATTTTCAGTCTATGGGTTTTAATTCATATATATACGATAAAAATTATGCAAGCATATAATTGATTAGATAATAACCTTAAATACTTCATTTTCAATCATCTATTTGTTTCTCGTTAAAATACTGAGTGAGATATTGAAAAGGGGAGAAGTTCCGTTTTTATTGCATATATCGACGTTTCAGCCGGATTAGAGCGGTTTTACGTGTACATCTTCCCTCGGTAATATAAACGGAAAATCTGGAACATTTTAGTTAATTGTAATGAAAGCACATTGATTTTTATCATCTATATTGGAAACAGCATTGTCATATGTCTTTTCTTGGATCTAAATAATACAAACCTCTCTCTATGATTTGAAGTTAAAATCCTCAAATATGGTTAAATAGTGACTTTTTTCACGTTTTTCATGTAGTTTGATACTACGTAAATATATTCATTTTTACCAATATTTCGATTTTATTTCATGTAGTATCAGGATATGTGATTTGGCCTTCAAATCTCAGAATTTCGCATAATATTGCATTTTAAGCAAGTTTTCTTGCATTTTGTTTCGTACGAAAAATCATCGAATTTAGCAATATTTTGACGTTTATCATCCCCTTTTCCTTTATTTGATTTAAACAAAATATTATCGAATTACGCAATATTGTGCCGTTTTTCATATTTTGCCGTTTTGTGAATTTTCAGTCTATAGGTATTAATTCATTATATATACGATAAAAATGATGCAAACACATAATTGATTAGATAATAACCTTAAATACTTCATTTTCAATCAACTATTTGTTTCTCGTTAAAATACTGAGTAAGATATTGAAAAGGGGAGAAGTTCTGTTTTTATTGCATATATTGACGTTTCAGCCGGATTAGAACGGTTTTACGTGTATATCTTCCCTCGGTAATATAAACGGAAAATCAGGAACATTTTAGTTAATTGTAATGAAAACACATTGATTTTTATCATTTGTATTGGAAACAACATTGTCATATGTCTTTTCTTGGATCTAAATAATACGAAACCTCGCTCTATGATTTAAAGTTAAAATCCTCAAATATGGTTATATATTGACTTTTTTCACGCTTTTCATGTAGTTTGATATTACGTAAATATATTCATTTTTACCAATATTTCGATTCTATTTCATGTAGTATCACGATATGTGATTTGGCCTTCAAATCTCAGAATTTCGCATAATATTCCATTTTAAGCAAGTTTTCTTGCATTTTGTTTCGTACGAAAAATCATCGAATTTAGCAATATTTTGAAGTTTATCATCCCCTTTTCCTTTATGTGATTTAAACAAAATATCATCGAATTAGGCAATATTTTTCCGTTTTTCCACGTTTATGTGAATTTTCAGTTTATTGGTATTAATTCATTATATATACGATAAAAATGATGCAAACATAATAATTATGGTTAATGATTAAAATGATTAGATAATAACCTTAAATACTTCATTTTCAATCAACTATTTGTTTCTCGTTAAAATACTGAGTAAGATATTGAAAAGGGGAGAAGTTCGGTTTTTATTGCATATATCGACGTTTCAGCGGGATTAGAGCGGTTTTACGTGTACATCTTCCCTCGGTAATCCGGCTGAAACGTCGATATATGCAATAAAAACCTAACTTCTCCCCTTTTCAATATCTTATTCAGTATTTTAACGAGAAACAAATAGATGATTGAAAATGAAGTATTTAAGGTTATTATCTAATCAATTATGTGTTTGCATCATTTTTATCGTATATATAATGAATTAATACCCAAAGACTGAAAATTCACAAAAACGTGTAAAAACGGTAAAATATTGCCTAATTCGATGATATTTTGTTTAAATCACATAAAGGAAAAAAAGATGATAAACGTCAAAATATTGCTAAATTCGATGATTTTTCGTACGAAACAAAATGCAAGAAAACTTGCTTAAAATGCAATATTATGCGAAATTCATAGATTTGAAGGCCAAATCACATATTATGATGCTACATGAAATAGTATCGAAATATTGGTAGAAATGAATATATTTTTGTAATATCAAACTAAATGTAAAACGTGAAAAAGTCACTCTTTTACCATATATGACGATTTTAACTTCAAATCATAAAGCGAGGTTTCGTATTATTTAGATCCAAGAAAAGACATATGACAATGTTGTTTCAAATACAAATGATAAAAAACAATGTGTTTTCATTAGAATTAACTAAAATGTTCTTGATTTTCCGTTTATATTACCGATGGAAGATGTACACGTAAAACCGCTCTAATCCTGCTGAAACGTCGATATATGCAATAAAAAGCGAACTTCTCCCCTTCTCAATATCTTACTCAGTATTTTAACGAGAAACAAATGGTTGATTGAAAATGAAGTATTTAAGGTTAATTTCTAATCAATTATGTGTTTGCATCATTTTTATCGTATATTTAATGAATTAATAACAATAAACTGAAAATTCACACAAACGTGGAAAAACGGCAAAATATTGCTTAATTCGATGATATTTTGTTACAATCAAATAAAGGAAAAGTGGATGATGAACGTGAAAGTATTGCTAAATTCGATGATTTTTAGTACGAAACAAAATGCAAGAAAACTTGCATAAAATGCAATATTATGCGAAATTCTTAGATTTGAAGGCCAAATCACATATCGTGATACTACATAAAATAGTATCGAAATATTGGTAAAAATGAATATATATACGTAATATCAAACTACATGATTAACGTGAAAAAGTCACTATTTTACCATATTTGAGGATTTTAACTTCAAATCATAGAGCGAGGATTCGTATTATTTAGATATAAGAAAAGACATATGACAATGTTGTTTCCAATACAAATGATAAAAACCAATGTGTTTTCATTAGAATTAACTAAAATGTTCCTGATTTTCTGTTTATATTACTGATGGAAGATGTACACGTAAAACCTTGGGCCACACGTGATGCTTGGGCCACGACTTCCAGCTTTGACAGTCTTCCTCTACCCTCACAGAATGAATTAAATGATAGATATACTGATAGAGCAAGGTTCCTTGACTTCATGCTTCATCAAGAGGATGACTGTGACATGCTTTTTACTGAATACAAACTAGATTCTGCTCTACATAAAGGCAAAGCTACATCACCCGGGGAGGATGGAGTTACTTACGGCATACTGCTTATGCTTCTGCTAGTTCCAAGGAATACCTTTCTTCAATTGTATAATATGAGCTATGTAACTGGGGAGCTTCCTAAGTCATGGACCAACAGTGTTATTATTCCCATTCCTAAACCTCACCAGCCGAGTGCTTTATGCCCAGTCTCCCTCACTAGTTGTCTCTA